>NW_009942805.1:0-83778 GCF_000696875.1 Nestor notabilis | reverse complement strand
ATATGTATATAATTCTATATATATAGTATATATACAGGATAAAACTGATGGATTTTATGTATGTGTCTGTGTGTGTGTGTTTGTGTGAGAGTGTGTTTGCATGCATACATATGTAGAAGTACTCAGACTCTGCCTCAGGTTCTGCATTATATTCCCATAGTGCTCATGCAGCGTTAATGTATAACCATTGTTCCACTGTGGACACAAAGGCTCAGTTTGTAAAAGTCTCTAAAAGGAATACAAAGTGCTCGTTTTTAATTTATGCACCGACAATTGAAATACGGGAACAAAGTACTGCAGAGCTGTCATCCAATACCCATCTTGAAGTGGGTAAAATATCCATCTTAAAATATGTATTTTAAGTCAGTGTATGCCAGAGATTTTAAGGCTGGTATTAGGGACATCTAGCCTTTTTCCCTTGCTCCCATCAGAGGACAGAAAGAAAAGTAATTGTTGGAATGACCTTTTTCCTTTTCTCTTCCCTTCCTCCACTCCAGTTATCCGGAAGATAGCGCCTGCTGGGACTCATTCTGTGGGTTTCCTCAGACCAGGGACATGAAACACCACCCTGATTAGGGAGGGGAGGGCATAGACAACATTACACTTGGAAGCCCCTTAGGAAGTTGCCTTGTAAGGTGCCTGCTTGGGAGGTAGAACAGAGTGGGGGCTATGTGTTGATGGCATATGAAAAGATAAGAATGGGGACTAAAAGAGAAAGGGAATAAAAAATGAGGATGAAAGGAAGCTCCACTCACTTTTTTGCAGGAGTAATTTTTGCTTAATTTGCTATTTGGGAGTAGTAGATCCTGTTATTATACAACCCAGCTGCGAGGATCATCAGGAAGAAGAATCCGTATTTCTGCCATGGGGCAGAAACATTAACATTAGAGTTAGAAAATCTGTAGCAAGACTTTTCATTTGTTCTGCAATGATATTACAATGCATAGAAAAAGTAACAGTATATTACTGTGGACTCCAGGTGGTGCCATATCTAACATGTATGCTATGTTGATTGCACGTTTCAAGATGTTCCCAGAAGTTAAAGAGAAAGGAATGGCAGCTATTCCCAGACTGGTTGCCTTCACATCAGAACATGTATGTGTTTCTGCTTTTTCCTATCTGTTACATCTGCTTGTATGAATTTATGATGAATAACTGAATGGGAATTTGTAGCCAACTGTCCTCATTTCTGTTATTCATTCACCGGGAATAAAAAAATGGAAGGGGCTGGCTTTTTGATATGTAGAGGGATGAGCTGTGCTGTTATCTGTGTCTGAGCAAACCACTGCCATTTTTTTGCTCTCACTTGTGCCTGTATAAATATCGATGTGAATGGTAAGGACCGCATCAGAGGAAGAGAGCTCATCATCGGGCTTCAGCAGTTTTTGCAAGGAATGTCTTTTTTTCAGGTCACTCTGGGGTAAAATCACTTTGAGTCAAAATGTTTCTAGCTGAAACCACTCCTGATGTTATTTAATGAGAGGGCAATAACATATATGAAGACAGTAGTATGGAAATGCTCTGTGTGTGTACAGCAGAGCAGCTGCACTGTACAGTGGGGACCTGGGCTTTGATGTGGGTTTCTGCCTGTGCGCAAAAGCTTCAGCATACAGGTTTTGTCACAGGCATTGATGGGATCTGGCAGTGAAAGAGGAGAGGGGAAGTGGGCACAGGAGATACCAGAGTGGTCCTCGTGGGAGAGGCACAGCATATTTTACTCTTTGAACGACCATACAGAAGTCATTTCTGTATTGGGGGTGGGGGAATATTTTGGCTTTATGACCATTTAAAACTCCTTGCAGCTTATAGTGGAGAATGCATGTGCAGGATAAAGGGGAAGAGGAAGGGTTATACCCAGGAGGGGCTGTGAGCTCTCTTTAAGCTTCATGGTCCCTCTCAAAATTTCTCTCCAGCTGTGAGGGCTCAGCCAGAAAGGACTGTTCCATGACTGAGGCTCAGCCATGTTAGGTAACAACATCTTCCTGGCTGTCTTTTTTGACTTACCAGAGAACCTGTTTCTGTTCCATGCAAGTGTGAAGAGCAAAGAGTCCTTAAATAGTTTAAAATCAGTAATATCTAGGAGGAAATCCCTTTAAGGATGCCTTTCCTGGCCTTAGGATGGGATGTAATACACAGCTGCGGGCTCCATGTTGCAGAACAGTTGTCCCTAAAGCAGTCAAAGAGAAGGGTATTCTACAAATGAGTAGCAACTCTCCAAAACTGGCTGTACAGCTAGAGATGCATTATTCATATGGAAGTTACAGGCCCAATAAGTCTTGGAAATAAGGTTCAGCATGATTATTTAAAATAACAAATTCTATTAATCATTAGAGAATGTCATTGTGTTCGTAGTGATGGAATGTTAAACAATGAACCAAATTGTGCTATCAGTCTCAAAATAATGAAATGAGCTTTAATAATTGTGTTTTCATGCCAGGGAAGAAGCAGTTCCCTTAGCAAATTAAACATTCCAAAATCAAATATACTGGAAAATCCATAGAACAGCATCTGAAATTGTTAAATTTTAAAAGTATCTTGAAATTGCAGTTTTGTCCTTTCTTCTATCAAGTTTTTTATAAAGTATGTAATGGCACATCTTCTAGGGAAGTTACAAACCCACACAATGTGAAGACAGAATCCTTTAACCCTTAATTGCCCAGAGGATATGGGATCAGGGTTTAACAGAGGCTGTTTACAGGAATTGCAGAGGCCTAGAAGTACAGTCCCTTTTTAGATAGGAAATGTCGTGTAGAACCTGAATAGACACTAAGATAAGAGAATGTCATTTGTCTCATTTATCACACCATGCTGACAATCTACTCGAAGTTTAGACTCTCCAGCCTGATTTTGGTCTCTGTCTGCCACAGTTGGATGCTGTTGTAAGATGATAACCATGGAACAAGCAGACTATAAGTGGGATACTATCATTTCCCATTTACTTTGCACATGTGGCATGATAGTAAACAAAGCTTAAAGCTATTGTATGTATTCTGAAACTTGGAGATTTTGGTCTCAAATTTTTCAGTCACAAGCAAAGATTTGGTATCAGCAGGTCTCAGACAAGAATTTTAGCATCACAGACCAGACTTCATTTTCATTTCTACCAGTCTAGAGCTTCCATTATTATAAATGAATTAAGTTATGCTACAGTTGCTGCCAGTATTACTGTAATCAGAATCTGGCCTCAGTCTGATACCATGACAGGTTCAGCTGCTAGTGGGGGAGAATGGAAGGGAGGAGTAATTCACAGCTCTTAAGTAATTCCCTTCCTAATTTAGGAGTGCATCATGTTCCTAAATTAGGAGCCTGACTCTGCACAACCAGAGAAGAGAGGCATCTCTGGAGAGAAGCCCGAAGCATCCAAATTAGGAACCTAAATGTTCCTTAACTTAGATGTTCTAGATCACCTTCGGGGAGGTGAGGGAGTGGGGTGGGGAGGTGTTCACCTACTTCTGTGCATTTACCACACAGAGACATCAGCCTACTAATATACTCAACCTACCTAAACCAGGTTATGTGACTATTCCAACCATGTATGCTCCCAGCAAGCAGATCTTCCCTGATCTGTTCAGTAGGACTGTGATTTACCTGTCACCCTGCTTCTGTTTGGTTTTGTTTCACCAGTGACAGTGAAACAATGCCATAACTGCTTGGGTTCGTCTTGGCCCAGGTATAATTTCACTGAGATGCATTTGTGCTCAGGACATAATTCAATCCTCTGTAGTGTATCATCAGTGCACTACTTTGATCTGCACTGGTGCAGGAGCAAAGTGATGTCCTTCAGGGCAGCTGTTCTGGACTGCATATGATACAAGAGACCTTAACTCAGAGGGGTAAAAGTGATGGATGTTAGTCATAAAAGCCTATTTTAGCCCATCATTTCAAATGCAATGAAAAATATAAGATGAAGGCCTTCTGTGTCCCAGCACATCAGCTTTAGGCTGTTGTGAGTGTTCAGCTGAGCACATCCCTTTTTCAGTGTGGAGAAAGTGGCTGAAAGGGAGAGCTGCGTTCTCAGAATATTTTAGTTGATACATTTGTCTGTAAGGTAAGATCTGCTGAATTTTAACCCATTCCCTCTTGTGATTTTGACCTGGCCAGCTAGCACTCTTAAACAACATCCAACAGTAGTTGGGAGTAGTAGGGAGCAGGGATAACCCTTAGCAGGCAAAAAGGCCAAAGTCATCTTACCCTGAGGAGGAAAGGGGTTAGAGTGGGAAAGTTTAGCTGTAAAGAACTAGTTGGGTTGCAAATCAGCCTTTGGCCTTTTTATTTGTAGTATAAAAATAGCTTAAGGAACTTGAAGTTTTTCCATGGACTTGATGTTTAATTATGGGCTATACAGTCTCAATCCACAGTTCGGAGAATGAGAAAAAAGTTAGGCATAATTGGAAAGACATAGAAATTTCTTCATCTCCTCTGTTCTCCAGCTCAGCAAGACTTACAACAGTGCTTATGTAGTCCACAACAGCTTTCCTCATTTTCCACCCCTCTAGCACTCCCCTAAGGAAGAATGCATGGTCAGGTGCTCACCAAAGAAATAGCAGTATAACTCCTGTTGTAGTCCTGGAAAAGAAAATGCAGAGTAAGAACTGGCAGGTGATTAAGTCTGATCTGACAATAAGGGACCTCTTCACCCACTTAGAGAGCCAAGGGGACACAGAGAAGCTCTGTCTGCTTCTGGCATCCTTTTTGCACTCCTCTTGGGATGACCTAGCTCCTGCCTGAGGCTTCACTGGAGGTGCAACTCTGGTATCCACATGAAGGGAGAGTCTGTTGGCTGCTCAGGTATAAGGTGTCACATTCTACACAGCCACACATACTTGGAGGAACCTCATCCCAAGGAGCACAGGGAGCACCTGTGAGAGGTGGTTTGTCTGTGGTGATAGGAGAGCACCCTCACAGCAATAGTGCATGCAGCATCCACACAGCAACTAGATCAAAGGAGGCAGTTAGCAATAAATCACTGCTTTGGCTTTGTGCATGCTGATTTCCCCTTGTGACTAAGCCCCATTACTTGCAGGCAATACAGCAAACTACACTGATAGCTGTGGGAGAAGAGTGGCTTTGGCAAAGTTTTTGTCTGAACAGTTTCTGAAACCTAATATGGAGGTTCTTGGCACTGAGGCAGAAGGAAATGAAGAAGCAACTTCTGTCTCAAATCAGACAGCTCCATAGACCTCCATTTCACACAGCCCATTAAAGATTTTGGGTAGGTTTCTGTGTAGAATGAAAAGCTGATCTCTAGTCCTGCTGCTTCCATGGCAGGTAGCATTGCACTCTGGCTGGCAACTTAGGAGGGAGTTTGCAGGACTGCCACATGAAAGAAGCAGCCTGAGGCGTGACCTGTGTGGTGGCAGGGCTTCCAGGGAAGGATTTGAGGAGCCTGGTGATCATGGTTTCCATTGGGTCGCATAAATCACAAAGCCGTAAGTTATATTTTGGAGCATATAGAGCAAGTAGGAAGTAGTTTTGTTTCCACCTAAGGAAACTAAAAATCAAAGTCATGGATACATGCATTCTTCCTTTGAATTACCTGATGCATAGTAATTAGGAAAGTATTTTTTGGTGATATTTGAAGCCAGGGGAAACAGTGAAAATTTGGTCTTGTTTGAGGAGCAACTTAATTCAAATAACACTGTTCAAATCAAACTAAAACCATTATCCAGAAAAATAGTGCTTTAGGGCAGCCTATCCCAAAGGAGTCACTTGCATCTAATTCTTCATCTGGTCGATATCTTGTGACTTTTACACTGCCACAGGATCCTCCTGAACTCAGTGCAACATTTCTTATCCACAGATAATGCTGTAAAATTACCCTTACTACAAAAAAAGATAAGTGAGTCTCACTGTGTTAGAAAAGCAGGATGAAGTCATATATTTAAAAAATGCGAAGTATTAGTATGTTGTGCAGAAACATTAATATATTAATTTCTCTCCTGACACTAGCCATTAGCTTTAAAAACTGAATAGCAGTAGCTAAAGGAAACAATAGGAAATAGATGTCATTACAAGGTATTTAAAAACGTGATGGGACAGAGTCTACTCTTTTTGTAGATAATGGAAGGAAAAGCTATAGCTTACAATTACATGTTAAAGACAGGACTTGTGTCACTTAACTTTAATCACCAAAAGTGTAAACATTTTATCTGAATTAGTCTATACACATTTTATAGCTGATAAAAACAGAGCAAGATCTACAGAAGACAACTCATCCTAGTCTAAAATGGATGCCAAAGCCTCAGGAATGACGTGCCTTCTGGAGGTGCTTTTTCTTCCCTGCTATTGCAGGAGCCCAGACATCAAGCCTAGACCAGCCACACATTTTTAGATGATTAAAATTACGAGAGAAGGAGCCCAGACTACACATCTAGGGATCCCACATTGTTTAAAGACCCAGAGAGGTGAAGAGGAAAGTGTGTTCACCTCCTTTGCTGGTGGGTGGCTGATAGGGTGAGGCTTGGGGTCCAGGTCTGCCAGACACCAGGTTGTCAGCGATCAAGCCTGCAGACCTAGGAGACGATTCAGCTGCTGGATGTCTCAGCTTGATCAGCATTTGGGAACTTACTGCCTCTCATAAGTCCTCCACAAAGCTTGTGCCACTCCAGGTTTATGTGAGCAACGAGAATCCTCAATCTGAAAGACCAGCTTATGGCATTAGGATGTTTCTTCCTGACAGCTTCAACTATGTCAGATTATCAGCGAGTAATTTAGCAATCTACAAAAATAGAAGCATCTGTGTATTGAAGCACTGTTTATTTAAGATGAAACGCCATATTTTCAAGCATCATAACATTTTTAATTATTCTACTTCCTCCTTTTTCCAATAGGCTTATTCATTATTTCACCTGTAATAAATTTACAGTGTTTTTACTTACAAAGCTGACTTTGAAGATATTACTATCAGACAAGCAGACCTATTCTTAACAGCATCTGAAATATTAGACAAAAGGGAAAATTCCCCTGGCTCAAAATCAACAATTTATTTTCTGATCAATAATATGCTTTTGTCACTAATATTGGCTAATTCTTAGTACATTCTCCTTCACCACTGAACTTTAACCACATTTCTTTTCAGAGCAAAACTGAGGTCCTGCTCTATTGGGGGTGTATTTGTAGCCTTCCATGCAGCCTTTTACAGTGCATGAAGGGATGGAGGGAGGAAGCTGACATGACAGCCCGTTCCCACCTGCATGTCCTCCTGTCCCTGGCAAGCTCAGGGCAGTGGTGAAACCCTGGACTTGCCAGCTTCTCCTAGGCTGGTTTTTCCTTCAGGACCAGCATCCAGCAGTCTGCCCCATCCTCCCTTTTTGACCCTGGTTTTCCCACCTGAAGGCTTCAGGTCTGCATAACTCCTACATGGCTGTGTCATGAAAGGTGATGTTCAAGCCCACTTCCTTGTGTCGCCAAACAGTCTGTAGCCCTCATATTCCCAAAGGGATCATGGTTAATGTCCTCCTTCCCCATAAGTTGTGCCTAGTCAGGCTTATTTCTGCAAACCTTTCCTTCTCTTTGACCTTTATATTTTTCTATGTTTACCTTTATATTACAAAGGCAACCGAATTTCCACCACCATCCCAGGAATATTAACCCAAAATTTAACATTCATCATCATGAGCGAAGTTTTCTTTGCTCTTAAAACTGTATCTTTTCCATTTTCACTTTCAGCCTAGCTTTTTCAGACCTCTCATGCAGTTGGACTAATTCCTCTGATGTTAGCTTAAGACACAAAAACATAACAGCAGTCATATGTCTGTGACTGTATACATGGATTGACAATATCATGTTCATAGTTTGTTTAGAAATTGTAATTGCATTTGCCCTTCTGTGTATAGATTTCTGTATTTCTTCCCAATTTATCCCTAAACCTGTTTTGGTTCCTGACTGCTGTATTCCCTTCTGTCTGTAAAAACCCTCCAGGCAGCCAAGCTA
The DNA here is from genome assembly GCF_000696875.1 of Nestor notabilis. Taxonomy (NCBI): domain Eukaryota; kingdom Metazoa; phylum Chordata; class Aves; order Psittaciformes; family Psittacidae; genus Nestor; species Nestor notabilis. The sequence goes on along the minus strand of NW_009942805.1, from coordinate 75,846 downwards.
TCAGCACTACTTTAAATTTTTTTCTCCAGTGCTGCTTTAGCAATGCCATGAGACTTCTCAATGAGGCAGCTGAGCCTGGCCGTATTCCAGTGGATGATGTCTTTGAGCACATGGGCTTAATTTTCTTTCTCATAGTAAACTACTCAAATCTGTATTTTCTTTTTTTAAGGCACTTTAAATAGTTCAATTTTCTATTAGAAAAACAAATTGCAATAATAAATCTATTTTAACTAGTATGGAATAAGAAGCAAAATTAATCAGTGTAATGTCATTAACTCAAAACCCACTGAAATGTATCTGTGACTCTTCACTCTTACATCTCTACCTGTATTTATACACTACACTACCTAGTATATGCACATCAGTTTGTGTAATACTTTTTTTTTAAGTATATAAATCCAATTCTAGCTTCACACAGCGTATTAGTGAACTCTCGTTATGGTGGCAATATTCTAGCTCTTTTTCAGTTTTTGCAACGTTCAAAGATACTTTCCTAAACTTGGGAATTTTTTATAAGCCTCCTCCTGCCAGTAGCCTTCTCATGGCCTCTTCCCCTCCCTGCTCTCATAAAGCTGCACTGCTGCACCATGGGGCTCAGGGACACCCGCAGGGCTGGGAAGAGACTTACTCTCTCATCATGTTGGTTTAGAATTGATTTTTGTTTCTCAAAGTGTTCGTTATGTGTGGAACCCTTTAGCATACAGTGAAATCCCACTGACTTCACAGCCTTAAAGTGAAGTAGACGTGTAACCATCATGTCCATCTCTCCTTACAGCTCTCTGCTGCTTACATTACCGTTGAAGCCAAATACTCTCTTGGCAAAGCAATAGTGGTTACTTCTCTGGTTTGTGGTTGTCTGCAGAGTATATGTCTTCCTTTCTTCTTTAACGTCATGGACACCTGAAAAGCCCTGTTAGATTTTTATCTCCCTGATCTTTTTAATAGTGCTACATCGTAAGCTAGTGGTACTATAGTACACATAAAGAATTGCCATTTTTTAAAGTTTAATAATCTGTAGTTAAAATTACTTTGGACAATACTGTTACAACTGGGATTGAGTTAATACAAAATCAGATTCTTGGAGGTATAATTCGATCTAAAACTATTTCATTATCATAATCACTAGGATTTAAATTAAAATTATAAACTGACACTGGCTCAGCAGTTAAGTCCTATGAGCTAGAGAAAATTAGGCTGACTTGTACTGCAGTATATAATGTCCATATTTTATTCCATACATACAAATTAACTAATAGTCAGTAATAGCCCAGTTCTGGCTTTAAACGGCTGTAGTTCTATTTATTAATTGGAGTTTAACTAGGTTTCACTGGCATGAAATCACAATTAGGCTTCCTATCTTAATTTCTTTCAGTGTATTATTTGGCCAGAAGTTACAAAGCAGAAGCACATCGCTCTGGATGCCACAAATTAAATGAATTCCCTAGGGAAGAATTTTTTGTTTCAGTAAATCAAATTCATAGCTGAATCCATACAAGCAATACAAGCTGCAGGTATGAATCAAGGACAGAATTTGGGTCCATTATCAGTTGCAGTTATGTATTTAATATTCCAGGAGTAAATCCAGATTACAGAGTGATTGCTGTTTCTATAATTGACTGTAGTTACCTGACATGAAGTCTCAAATTACAGTGATAGGTTTCCAAAATGGATATGAATAGAATTACTGCCTGTGTGGGGCTAGTTGCAGAAGGGCTTTCAAGAATAATGCATAATAATAAATGTTCTTTTTCAGAGTCACTTTTCTGTGAAGAAAGGAGCTGCAGCCTTGGGTATTGGTACAGATAGTGTGATTTTGATTAGATGTGATGAAAGGTAAGTAGAGATGCCAGATACAGCTCTTTTTATAAGAAGAGGATCATCAGGTGCTCAGCTCAAAAAGAGCATATAGGATGCAGTCAGCAGTTGGTACAATTCATTGTAGCACTGTCATCTTCAGCAACCTTACACTGACTGACCCCACTTGAGGAACTGGCTCTGTCAGTAGCCACCTTACAAGTCAGGTTTTGGAGCTCATCAGAAAAGTTCCCTTCCCCAGGGATTTCTGATACTTCTTTTTCTTTCATCCTGAAGTGAAACAAAATACCAAACTAGCAATCATTCCTTACATGTTCAGCTAAGAAACCAGGAAGAACCATGTTTTGGTCAATTTAGAGCGTCTAGAGACTCTCACATTTTGGTCCATTAAAATGAGCTGAAGTGGGCCTTTTATAGGAGTAAAATATTGAGGGACTAATGTAATTCTGTTATTTCATGCCCCACCATCTTACTCAGCTGGACAACACTTCCTGCAGTGCCTTGAAGGGGACACCCTTGTGATGGGGTGCAGAGAGAAGGGTTTTGGCAGCACTGTGACCAACAGGAGGATGACGGCCCGTGCAAAGGACTAGTGTAGCAGGCACATAACCTTGAGGTTCCATAGGCTCTACAAAATCAGTAGTAGATAACTTCTTGCTTAATTCACCCAACTAAAAAGTTTTGATTCACTGTGAAAACCCATTTTGAGAAAACAAGAATATATTAACAAAATCAACATGTTATGATGAAGATTTTAAATTTTAGGGAAAAACTTTCTATGGGACAAAAATTAATAGAACAGTCCTTTATTGATTCTACTGAGAATCTTTTCAATAGAAAATGCTCTTACAGTGAGTCCCAAATATCACTGTTACGAGGTACAGAATTATTTACGGTTTTAGCATGATGGAAGATTTTACTGCTATCAAAATATTCTGCTCCCACATTAAAAAAGAGCACCAACTAAGCAATTCACAATGCTAATCACAGTGCCTGCATATTGACTTACAGACTTATTATCTCTTTATTAACGAAAGACTAAGCACACCGTGAAGAGGAATTAATGACAGCATCAACTCAACCAACACACATCAAAATAAACCTCCAGTTGTTTCTATTCACTAAAGACAGACGTGGATCAATGAAGTGGTATCTTCCTTTTCTTCTTGTGCAAATACAGTGTAATGATATTCTTTGAAGACCACAATGCTTACCCTGTCCACCCTGAAGTAAACAGCAGGATTACTGCATGTCTCACAAAATCCCAACACATGTCATCAGGACAAAGTGGGCTGTTTGCATGGAATGCTGAGCTGGTGTGGTGGAGACAAACCTCTGTGAAGATGTGGACCTGTGTGAGGGTGAAGGAGCACTATGACATCTTTTTGATGTTTCCAGCACAACCAGGAATGCTTCCTGGTGGCTCTTGCCCATCCTGACCTGAACCCACAAAATTTGCTTGGTTTTGCTGTATAGTGTAAATGTTCTTGCTCATACCCCAGACTGGACAACCACCCATACATATCTGTTGCCTCTTTTACTACCGCAGAGACATATTGGTAGCAGTAGTGTATTAGCTGCAACTTTGGGGTCATAGAATCATAGAATCACAGAATCACAGAATGGTTTGTGTTGGAAAGGACCTTAAGATCATTTCGTTCCAACCCCCCTGCCATGTGCAGGGACACCACACACTATACCAGGTTGCTCAAGGCCCTGTCCAACCTGGCCTTGAACACTGCCAGGGATGGAGCATTTACAACTTCTTTGGGCAACCCATTCCAGTGCCTCACCAACCTCACTGTAAAGAACTTCTTCCTTATACCTAACCTGAACTTCCTCCGTTTCAGTTTAAACCCATCACCCCTTGTCCAATCACTACAGTCCCTGATGGAGTCCCTCTCCAGCATCCTTGTAGGCCCCCTTCAGATACTGGAAAGCTGGGAAGGGTCAAAACCTTTCAGTGTGGTGTGGCAGCAGTGAAGACTGTGCACATGTGGGTAATAGAACACCTCGACAGTAATACTCATTCTGTCCTCAGCATCTTTTTCCTTCTGAGTCTGTCCTGCCTCACCCAGTAGCCCTCCTGCCTCTAAACATTTGCCATGTAGCACATCTATTGCAACTCCCAGCCACACTGTCTGGGTAAGATTTGTGTAAGGACAAGCCTGTTATTTTGCAGTGCATTTTAAGCATTGCAGGTCATCTGAGCTCAGGTGATAACACGTGAAAATGCTGTGCAAGTAAGTAATGCTGTTGGCTACTTCGCTAGATTTGGAGCCGGAGGGTGTTGTGTGCTGTGGCACATGTTTGGACTATACTCAAAGCCAACCTACTGCTTGCTCCTTGATAAAGCTTGGCACTGCATGAACATGGTGTTCTCCTGGGTATGAATTCATGCACATACTCAGTGTGACCGGAGGCTGGATAGTCACTGATCTTGGTAAAAATTTGGGCAGTGGAGGGATCTACCCTGCTCTGTGTTTTAATGTGCACAAGCTCAATCAGTTAGAAACTGCTGAAAGACCAACATCTGTGTTTGGAGGAAGAACTCATTGCCTTCCTTTGTCATGGGATTTGGTGGGTTTTTTGAGGTTTTCTGGGTTTGGTTTGGTGTTCTGGGGTTTTTTTTTGTTTGGGATTTTTTTTTTTTGTTGGTTTGATTATATTTTCAGAATATTTTCAATTGTTCTTTTAGCATTTTGAATAGGTGAAATGCAGGACAGATTTTGCAGAAAACTCAGCAGTACAAACCAAGTATTTCTCTTGAAATAGTACTGCCTTACTGTGAGCTGTGTAAGGATGAAAACTTAGAAAATCTGGTAATATCTTATTACAATATTTTTTTCCTTTTTTTTTTCTTTTTTATTTCCATCCATCCAAATGTCTTAAAAAACACTTGAGGGTTTTATGTACAAAATCAAACCTAAAACTAATGATTGTATTAGTTTCCCTGAAACTACTATTTTGAGCTTTGGAACAGATTGTTCTTTTTTTATAGCAACAGGAAATCAATGCTTAGTGAACAAAGAAAACCTGAACAAGTCTTTAAAAAAATAGTGTTAATCTAAATGGACAACATCCAAAGCCAGTGAAGACTTTATTCCTCTAATGTGGGCAGCTGTAATGTTTGTATTGTTGTTACGCATACTCTCCCTTCTTAGATAGTCTGGCTTGTGGCTAAAGCAAAGAAAACATTAACCTCAATATTCAGTACCAGCACTGTTCTGTCTTGCATCTAATCCATTTACAGGAGTTCATAAATTAACCTTCAAGCTTTGTACCACTGAGTCTGAATCTCAGGTAAATTCTAAAGGTGTTGCAAATACAATCAATACAAAGGACTCTTGTATTGATTTAATGCATATAATGCATCTATACTGGTGGCTTCTTCTCCTATCATGGTGCAAGCAAATGCAAAGATGTAATGCACCAAACCATGGAATAGTCACCTGAAACAAGTTCATCCGTGGGATGGAAACACAGAGGTGACTGCTTACGCCAGAGCTAAGTTGCACTGCTCAAGGCCATGAAGCTCAGCTGGCATTTTCTGTGCCTGCTAGAAGGGAACCATGGGATTTGGCACCCAGTGAGCTTCTTGAAATACTGGGCTAAGCCTGTCCTTAGGAGCCTGGATCATATTCACAGGACTGTAATGTCAGGAACAGGAGATACCATAGGACAACATCAGTTTTTAATGGGGGTGGCCACGAGATAACTTCTCTCAGTTACCATCACTATATTGATGCGAACTAGTTGACAAAATAATCAGGGTAGAAACTCAAATTAATGGACAGAGTCTTTCCGTGCTCTTCAAAGCTGTATAACCCTTGGGCAAAAAAGTCACTTTGTTTCTATTTGGGCTTCCTATTAAGTGAAGAAGTGACAGTAAGAGCTGATTTCAAGGTCCAATTATTGATACAACTCTCTCTTGCTCCAGAGGGAAAATGATCCCATCAGACCTTGAAAGAAGAATTCTTGAAGCCAAACAAAAAGTAAGTTTACTGGCTTTTCTGCTTCCAAAAAAAAAAGAACAAATCAAACAAACAAAACCAAACATGAATGATACAGTTAGTTGTTTTGTTTTCCCTGGTAAAATAACACAGGCTTGCCCATTAACTTCCAATTTATTTCTCAGAAATGTATACTGGCAATTAGTGAGGCAAGCATTGCTGAGAACATAGTTTAGAGCTACTTTATAATCTCCATAAGCTGTTTGGCTTTTTTTAAGTATGTTGTTCTGCATAACATCTTCCTTTTTTATATTAGCCTATGACACAGTTTCTCAGCTGACTATTGATAAGACCAGAGTAATCGTTTGGGGAATTTGTATGCATTTTAATGCATTAAAAGTATTCTTTATAGACTTACCAAATTAATAACACAAATCTTCGCTTTTTCTAAGAAAAGCAATCGGGTAGATAAAAAATAAGGCAAAATGACAAGTTTTTGAGTGCCACTCAAACCTGCTGATAGTCACAGAAAGAAATTTAGATTTTTTTTATAGTTTAAACCCTAGTTCTGCCAAAAATGTAGACACTCTACCTTTGTTGTTCAAAGAACTGTTTATGAAATCATCATGAATTTAGAATGAAACACTCATATAAAAATGGCAGACCAAAGACCTTATAGTGCAAAAGCCACGTGATGGACAGTGAGTGCTGCTCTGTGAGGCAAAGGCTTTAGCAGAGAGAATGCAAGAGATGGTCCCTGGCCTTTGTGGAGATTTCTGTCTTCTCCTCAAACGAGCTGTCTCCCACTTCTGCACAAGGAATGGAGCTAGAAGTAAGCCCCACACCTCCCCTGGGCACTGCTCCCAGACAAGGTGTTCCCACTGTCAGGACTGGGCCACCACACATTCAGGCACACGCTGGGATAACTAATAATGCAGCCCAGCGCACAGTCCACCAGAGATACTTCAAACACTGTGGTGCTTGGGTGAGATTTGTTTTATGCGACATTATGAAGAGCAGACTCTCTTTTGTTTCAGGCAAGTGGTGTGGAGAAGAATTGTTCTGAGCCCTTGCCTGTCTCACGCATCCTAATAAATGGAGGATGCTAGTTTGGAAGTTTGCTGCCACCTGAAGGTAGAAACTATAACACCACTAGCAGCTAAACTAAGATTAGACCAGTGTAATGTACCAGGGATGTCCTCTGGGAGATTCTTGTGGGCTCACTGTGGAGGCAGCACGGAGGAGTTGGGGCTGCTGCAGGCTGAGGAGGCTGCAGTACTCTGACCTTGCCAAATGCCTCTGTGCTTTCTTGCAGGGGTTTGTTCCTTTTCTGGTGAGTGCCACAGCTGGGACAACAGTGTATGGGGCATTTGATCCTCTCATAGCTATTGCAGACATCTGCAAGAAGTACAAAATCTGGATGCATGTGGATGTAAGTATCATTATATGAGAGGGTCTGGATTACAAGGTGTATTAGCATTAATTAACTAATTAGCCTTTTGGACAGTGTTAGCTTGTACAAAATCCATTGTATTTGGTTCCTGTAATTAAGCCTAACATCCAAGCACCGACTTCCCATTCTGAGAGGCTCAGGGCAGGGGGACATTTTAGGACCTGTGACTGTGCAGTACTTTTAGCAACTGGGACACTGAAGATGACCTAGTTTGGGTGCTTTTGGTTTTCAGCTTTACCTCTAAATGCTATTAGTACAAGAAATACATAAGAAACATACTGAGCACTGGCTCAGTTTCTGCAGCAGCTGCAAAATAAATACATAAGAAAAGCCTACATTTGTCTAGAATAAAGTACCACAAATTGCTGAACAGGTTAATGCAAATGATAGAGAAATTTATCAGATTGGCTACTTAGCTTTATCTGGGTTCTTGCCAGTAAATCTTTCTGAAGGATCATCTTTCAGCCCATTAATGGCTTTTGTGTCATTTTTGCAAATCCTCTTTCAAAAACGGCTTGGTAATGGAATTTCCATAGGGCTGAGCATCTTGCTCTTGGATTACTGTGTCAGCCAAAATCAGTCCAATTCATAGGAAGAATTTGTATGTACTTTAAATTACTTCGAGTCACATGAAAGGCCTGTTTGAACCAAATCGGTATGAGCGAAAGCAAATGAGTAGGGGGCAAGCAGTAGTGGTTGGAAATGCGATGAAAACTCGCCAGAGCAGCTGAAATCCCAGTCTGGTTTGTTATCATCACTTCACCACTGAAGGAGAAAAGGCAACTTACCCTGGGACAGCTCTGCAAGTCATTAATTATATCATGAGGCAGCACAGTGTGTGTGTCAGAGGAGGTGGTGAGGTAGGGGATAGCAGATGATAGGGCGGGCACTCAGATTATGGGCAATAAACTGCTGCTTCCAAGGTACTGGAAGAAAATTGCTAGCATAGCTAATGTCTCAGGCCCCATCTGCCTGGTCATTTTGGAACATGCCACATCAGCAAGAAAAAAGAAAGCGCCCCAAACTGATGTGAATGCACAGATGTTATCATGGAGAAAAGCAGAGTTCTCATTAAGATAACGTGTTTTGCCTTCTAGGGAGCATGGGGAGGAGGGCTCCTGATGTCAAGAAAACACAAATGGAAGTTAAATGGTGTTGAAAGGTATGATAGATGTTAATTAAACATATTTATTTAGTGCATTTTAACACACTTATGATTACCATAGCAATGTCTATAAATAAAAACAAAAATTAATGTTATCTCCAAGATACAGTATGAAGAAATTATGCAAACTGTCCTTCCAGTTGAAGTAGCATTGCTGAGTGCCTTTGTTCAGTGCTGCAGTAGTATGGCACTTTGTTTTACAGTGAAAGCAGCAGACATTTCTTGTTTGCTTTTCTATTCCTTTCAGCCTACATTCACAGGCAAAGAGTGGTTTCTACAGCATTCTCTGATTCAGCGTCCAGCATGAATTAGAAATTGCATTTTTCTAAGAAAATAATCTTGGATGTATTCTATGCTGAAGTCTTAAGTATAAAGGTGGATGCACCTGCAGTTTGGACAGGTGTCCTGGCAGTCACTGACCACTGCTCTGTCACATCTGGAGAGAATACCCCCTCTCCAAGCTGTAAATGACATCTTCTCAGTAACTCTGTGCCTGGATGTATACACAGTTGTAGTCACGAGCATGATGTAGAATCATAGAATCATTTAGGTTGGAGAAGACCTTTAAGATCATGAAATCCAACCATTGATGTAGCACTGTAACAGATGAACAGAAATTATGGCAGTCCAGTTCAGAGTCTGGAAGGACTTAGCTTAAACTTAAAAACGGCTGCTTATTCAAAAACTTTTAGTTAAGATGTAGAACTCTTTGCTATAGGATGTTAAGATTTAGGAGAGAAAGAAAAAAAAAACATTCAGGAATTCTATGAGCCACAAATAAGCAGGAGCTTGGAGAGTATTTAAAGAAAGCTTGTATATGCTTGCCCTGTTTCGTATTCTTCCAAGGCACCTATTTAGGCCACTTGCTAGAGACAGTATACTGGGCTAGATGGAGTAACTCACAAATACAATTTGTGTATTTTCTGAAGCACATGCTGTTTGAAAGTAAATTATTACCCCCTTCTGCCTTTTTTATCTCTGAATTGAACTGCTGTTCCTTGCCAATTAAAATCACAGACAACTTCCTTATCCTATTCCTGAAGATTAGAAGGATACTTTGATAATTCAGTTCCTTTCTCATACATCCCACATGCAAAATTTGGAAAGCAGCCAATGGTTCTATGAATTTAATTAAGACTGCCTCCAACACTCAAAACTTACATATTGTGCATTAAAAGGATGTACATCAAAATACCCAGCAATCTACCCAGTTGCCTGTGAGGACAGAGTATGAAAATAAGAGTTTGCCTCCCAAATTGCTGTCCAGATTCTGCTGGAATGAAAACTTCAGGTTGACTCTGTATTGGAGGATTTTCCAAATAACATGCTTTAAATCCAGAATTCCACTGGATTTTATCTAGTGCTTTGATAGGCACCATCTCCATATGTTTGGCAACGAATTAATGAAATTTGTCATTTCCAGTGCTGTTTCTCTGCTTGATGGACACGGCTTGTTTCAGTTTGTCCAAATCTCAAATGTGGATACCTTTAGAGCAGACTAACAAGACCCAACTTTTATGGACATTCCTGTTTCATGGTAGATATTCAAGTACAACCCAGTCATTACAGGTGTGGATAGAAGAGAACTGGAGCTAGTACTCATGTTTGATGGGGAAGAAAGGTACAAGGAGAGATCATAAAATGGAGCACACTGGGCTCTGAGTACTCACATCCTTCTGGTAACAGGCAGTCCAGCAAAAATACTCCTGTAAAAGGCAGGAGGAGTTGCAGAACCATTCTTCCTGTGCTCTAGAGTCTTCACACAGCAGATCACAAGCTGCCTCAAGGCACCCTGAAGAAAGCATGTTCCCTGGTTTGAGCAGCAGATAGGTCTGGCCACCACCAGGGGTTTCAGTAAGGTGTCCTTCTCCGAGAGTTGCGGGCAGGGTGTGACAGCTACCCGAGAAAAGCATGTTTGCAGCTGAATGAGTGCTCCCATGCAGGCTCTGGGCAGCCTTCCTGGGGCTGCAGCTGGTCAGTGGATGCACCTGAGTCTGTTTTTAATGATGGATGAGGACCAAAGTCTGCCAGTCTTGAGTCTCTCCTTCATCCATTTGAAATCTCTAAAGGAAAAAATTTTCCTCTTTTTTCTGTGACCCACAGCCAGAAAATCACACAGGTACTTGGTGATCAGTTATTTAGTACTGAGTATGCTTTAGTATATGAGATGCTTAAAAGAAAACATCTGCAGATCCATGTAGCTTTTTTACTTCACTGTTTGTCTCAGTCAGCAATTTATGATAATTGAAGCCCAGAATAACTGATAACAAATGAAAAATGGTGGATTTTTATTTTACTTTTTTTTTTCCCCTGTGTGCAGTTGGAATGTAATTGGGAAAATAAGTGACCTGAGGGTAATTTAAATGTTTTAGGCAGATAATTAACATCTGGTTATTGTTGATAATCTTTTTACTTGAGAAAACCCATACCACTAGACCTAGAAGTTTTAAAAGAATTTCTGCCTGATTCTGCATTGGCACAGATAAAAATTAAACAGTATCATATCAAAGGAAATTCACAGACCTGGATGCATGTTCAGAATCATTAGCTTTGGTGTTGTAATCAGATGACTGACTCTGAGCTGATTAAAAGCTGCCAAATACTCAAAAAGCCAAGCCAAGTGGCCAGATGTTGAGTGAGGAAGATGGCTCCCTACAGAGTTTGCATCAGGCTCTCGTGCAGTTCCATTTATTACCAAAGAAGAAAACACAGAAGTGCTTCTCGCTGTCCATGTGACTGTCAGAACTGCTTGCTTTGAAGGAGTGAAAACAATTTGGCAGGAAATTATAAGGATAATGCATAAACCTACAGCTCTGTCTCCAAGTTCTACAATGGAAAATACTGCCAGATTCTAACATGCTCACCTCTGTTCACATAAATATTACCTGCAAGTGTATCCTGGGTCCTTTAACTCTTTTATGTCCCAGTTGACTGATTTATACCAATTTATATGATCAAAACTCAAATCACTGCACCACATGAAATCCTGTGCACGTGAATCCTTGACAGCCTGCCAAATAGGATGCAAATGTATACATCTATCAGCTAATCATCATATGTAATAATAGTAATTTAAAAACAGCCAGTCAAGCATAACACAAAATTAAAATAATAAACAACTGAACAATTTTCCATTCAGCCCTTGCCACAGTCCCAAATGTCTCTTCTCTAGGCCATATTGCAACAGCACCCTGTTTGTTCACAAGAAATAGGCTGACAGCTCTTTTTGAAATGAATGTGTCCTGAAGGGGGGCAGGATCAGACTCTCTTGTGGAAGGGTGGATCAGTTCTGTGTTTATTACTGTGGTAATTATGGACCCAGTCCTCCCATGGTGTGAATTACCATAGCCAAGCTAAAATTAAGCAGCTAGGAAAACTTACCATCAGCAGAGCAATGATAAAAATTACTTTGGGCCAGGTTTTCCAAGTTACACAGAGGCTTAGACATACACAGAAGTGTTTAAAGGCATTTTAAAAAATGCTTATGTGAGCTGCTTACTAAAATCTCGCTGAAACTGGAATCAATGAGAGGGAACCTGCCCATTTGCCAGCTTCCTATCTGCGTCTTTGATCGGCTGTGTGACTTAGAAATCTCATCAGTCAAGTGGGTGTTTTTAGGAAGTTTGCCCTATGTTTATAAAGTATAGGTGACTCCCCAGAAAGTTTAATACTGATTAAGTTCAGTGGACAGAACAGTTATCCTGGGGTGAGTTGCCAGGGTTGTCATCCAAAAACCAGCTGAAGTGGATTAGGTCCCTTATAAAGGCAATGCTTTCCTAATATCAGCCATGATTATTTTCAGCTTTGCTTGCTCAGAAAAAGGTGCACATTGTTCATTATTATTCTAATTATTTCTAATTGTCTCCATGGTTTCACCACCATAGTACAGAGTCTGAGTTTTTTGTGGTTTACTGTCCCAGGGCCAATTCGGTGACCTGGAACCCTCACAAGATGATGGGCGTCCCACTGCAGTGTTCAGCCCTGCTAGTAAGAGAAGAGGTATGTCCCAGTGATTCTGTGATCTTTTCTGACATTTTACTTCTAAAAATCCTGGATGTTTTCTTCATAACTGTGCCATGGCTAGTATTAGCTACTGTGATGAGGACTACAAAAGAAACTGAGAAATAGACCTCTAGTGCTCAGGCTGTGACTGCAAAGGGAGTTAAAGCAGCTGTCTACCAGAAATAACAGACCTAATGCATGACAAAATCTTCACAGAGTTTTGTGGCTTTCCATTCAAAACATCCATAGTTAAATAGTGAGTGCATAGCTGTGTAACACCACTAGTTGCTGTGTAACAAAAAATGTAACTGCAGGCAAATTCAAGTTCTCTTGGGGTGAATGGTATGGTATATGTGCAGCACATTTGGTCCAGGATCTAGGCATCATTACACTTTCTAGAGTTTATGATAGATATTTTCACCCAGCTCTGATCCATATATCCACTTTTGGGCACATGGAAGTAAAAACGGAACACTAAGTTTGGAATAAAAAGTAGACATTTCATTTAGTACTAGAATTTTAATTACCCTCCAAGCCTGTAATTCTCGTATAACCATCAGTTGCTGGGACAGCTGCTATACAACCATCACTTACTAGACCAGCTATCAAAAAGCTGTTTGCTTTTTTGCTAACAGCTGTACAGCACATTGTATACAAAGTGATTGCACTTAGGAAGAGAGAGGCTGGCTTTTATTTGCCCTCTGGGTCAGTTCCCTGGGACAAACCCTGCCTGGCTGAAGTAAGTACCATCCTTGACCTCTAGTGAGAACACATGGCTTAGATTAGGAGAAAGTAATTTTTTTCCCTTTCATTTTACTATCTCAGTTTTGAGCTACACGTAAAGATTAGACTTGATGATAAACAGCCATATTTTGATTCTTCTTGGTCTGGAAATTGCAGTTTTAGGCCACAGTCCTAAGGTATACCTTAAACTTGGTTAAGGAGTTAACTAGAGCCAGAATGTGACTCTCTGCATTTCACTAAAAAAGCTAGAAAAGAAACCTCATGCTTTCCTGAGCCAGGTTTCTTCACCTTGTTGGCTTCTGGCCCTCCCACAAAGCTGCCTCTCAGAATGGTGTCTTGCAACACAGAAATAGCTCTAGCTGGCTGTTTAAAGTCCATATGCTCTTCAGTCTGTTCAAAGCTTTCTATACCACTTAAGCATCCAATCTGCAGCTGAGGGCTTTGCAGAAAAGAACTGTGTCTACAAAGAAAGAAAACAATAAAAATAAGAATTTCAGAGTCCCAAAGCAATTAGGAAAGTAGTGTGATACTACTTAGATTAGTCACCAAGTTGCTTGGTCTGACTCAACCAGAAAAGATGCCTTCTGAGGAAAGGAGGAAAAGGAAGTAGAACAAAGAATAAAGGCAAGATCCAAAAATAAACTTACGCGTAATGATGTTAGGAAGCACCATGTCCAGCTTTTTTAAAAAAAGAATGTCTTGGCTCTGGGAGTGCGTTACACTTTACTGAGACATCCTAGGCCCTGAATGGGATGTGGCAAATTTAGTCCACTACTGACCAAAAGTCTGCTTTTGTCCTTTTCTTTTGGTCTTCTTTTTGCACTTGGACCCATATTCCACTGAATTTGGGTGTATGTAATTTCTTGCCCAAAGCAACGCTCAAAACAGTAGTCACATCTGTGCCAACATCACATTTTTGTGTCTTTGTTTCTGTAAGGGATTGATGCAGAGTTGCAATCAAATGCATGCTTCCTACCTCTTTCAACAAGACAAGCACTACGACCTGTCTTATGACACTGGAGACAAGGCTTTGCAATGTGGACGGCATGTCGATGTCTTCAAGCTATGGTTGATGTGGAGGGCAAAGGTAGGACTACCTGCAATATATTTGTTTGCTTTAAAATAATGCACACCAGATACAGGTTTTTTTCTGTAATCACCATTTTAGAAAATACCTGACCTAAATCTCCCATATATAACATGAAAGAAAGAACATTATTATTTTCTGGGTTTTCACTTTTAACGATTTAGCTTCAAAGCAGCACACATGATTTTGAAATTTGAACTCCAGGGCTTTGCACAGCATTTGCTTTGTGTAACTATGGGAGTCTTAACAACGTAAATCATTTACCTAGGAATGTTGTTACGAAAATTTCTGAAAATAAGAAGGTTTTTTAACAACACTCAGAAATTAAACCTGACAAATCAAGACTGGAATACCTAGTTTCATTGCATGCAGAAGATACAAAGTCAGCTTTTGAAGGAGTAGAGGAAAACTCATCAAAATCTGTTCTCTGAGAAATCTGATTAATTCATCTGCATTTGTAGAATGTTACTAAGTTCTTCCATGTATTTATCCAGTCTGTTATGTCAAGTTGCCTCAAGTTTTTTCAGAGGAGACGACATCACTGTTTTAATTTCCAGAAAGCCTTAAAGATCCTCATGTGCTTCATTAAAACTCTGAAAACAGTTCTGAGGCAGACATCAGGTGTCGCTGGAGTTGTGGGAGTCTGTAAAGGAGGGTGGAAGTTTCTGTGGTCGCAATAATTGTTGTACTAACTGAGATCTCCAGAGAGGCAGCCAATTTTAGCCACATGTCTTTCTTTCACTCCAAGCTTTTCTCCTGGGGCTGTACTAGTTCTACCCTGTTTTGAAATCTCAATACACAGAGGGATAATGACATGGCTTTTTAAGTCAGTTCTGCACTGCAAGAACAGATTTAGCAGGGACATGCACCTATTACTCAGACATTTCTTCTTCTAAACCCTGTTTTTTCAATATGCCTTGTACTGCTTTTTGTCTTCTCACACCCTGCTTGTAATATTAATGATACAAAATAGGATGTGTGTTTCTTAAACAGTTTGGCTATTCCAGCTGTTTATTCCCCTTCCTGCCTCATGAAGCTGGAGCCTTTCTTTGTGGCATCACAGCTGGTAATTGCAGGAACAATTATGATGTCACAGAGAAAGGATTATGGACTTCTGCCAGAGAAAAAAAAACCAAGATTTGCTGCAGCTCTTAAAAACACAGCCTCTGAGTTTATTAGAAGAGAGACAAAACATTACAGAGGCAGGGCAGTACCTAAACAAAATGTGCATTTCGGAAAGCATCAGGCCTATCTGCCCATTCTGTGTTTAACTGAAAAGAAAAATTATTCTTGGAAAGCCCCCAGCACATCACCTGTGGAAGATTAAAATTCCCTACTTTGAAAATAGCAGGAGACTCCCCATGTCTGAAACTCAGCACCATCTAGACACTCTCCTCTGTGCCAGTCCAGGCTGTCCAAAACCATGCTCAGGCTCTCTGCAAAATCTGCCAAGGATGCCCTTCATTGGAGGTGTCAGTAATATTTTGTTGAAAGCCAAGCTAGTACCTGGTACTTATTTTGTAGAGGTGGCTATAGAGAAGTCGGTGGCAAGAGCTAGAGACAAATGAGCTCTGCTTATCAAAGTCCTTCATCTCACAGAATCAGATTCTTCATCTGTCCCAGAGAGACTTCTAAGAGGTGACTTGTGCTGATGCTTCAGCAAGTGCTGCATGGTTCTTTCACTCTTTTGGTTTACAGAACAGATAGTCATGCAACTTTGTTTTCTCCCTCTTTTTCTAAAGGGAACCACAGGATTTGAAGCACAAATTGATAAGTGCTTGGAACTTGCAGAATACCTATACAATAAAATAAAGAACAGAGAAGGGTATGAAATGGTGTTTGATGGAAAGGTATGTATTGCAGCTTCTTTTTCCCAGTTGGTCAACGGCGCTTGCCTTAGCCAACCTATTGGGATGCTACCAACACCTCAAACTAGACAGCTTATGACAGAAAGCACTGTCCTTTATAACAAATCCCACTATGTCCACATCTCTGCCTTGTGGGATCCAGGGACAAGGGATTTGAGGCAACAGCAGATGTTTTCAGTTTGCTCAGTTTCACCCCAGTGAAACTAAACACTGGCATCTCAGGCTAACACAGCACACACACACACAGTTGGAACCAGCTCTTAAGTAAGTAATGAAAAGTTGTGGTTCCTAATAGCAGAGTCTGTTATGAGCGGGGGTTACAGTGCCCCCACACGACTCTGAAAGGACGGTTGTGCAAAGTGCTTTTATCAGCATTCTCCAGTGGGCAGTCACAGGGGACCTGCAGGGACCTGGGGTGACCTGGAGGGACCATTTGCACTGCAGTCCCTGCTGTGATGGGGTGCAGCAGAGTGTTGCTCGGAAGCCTGGTTGGCTCACATGACAGAGGTGACACCACTGTGGGGAGTCCAAATATCTCTTGGCATGTTGTTTCTGTGGGGTGGAAAGCTGAGATGGGACCCCTGGGTGCCAGGTACTCAGCTGGAGCACAGTGTCCAGGGCAAGGTAGTGCAGCCTGGGTTGTGTGGCTGTACCTGCGAACTGCACCAGGTTGGTGTTTGGCCGTCTCTTTGTGGGCAACCCTCTCCAGCTGGGGACAGGCCTAGTGGAGACCTCTGATACAAAGTTAACTGGTGTTTTGCCTGTAAAAGAGAAAAAAGAGATCTCATTTTAGCTTTTTTCCTTGTACTTGTGGTGGCTTTTGCTCTCTGTACTTGGCCTGGAAGGTTTCGTCACTCAGAACATTGCTCCCTGGTAGCGATCACTCACTGCATGCCTAAGTGCTCTGCAGCACAAGGATAAACATCTCTATGTTTCTTCAAACAGAGACACAGGCTCATACCTGTATGCCTCTATGTGATTTATTTCCCCCACCTCACACATCATCACTGAATTTGGTCCACTGGGTCTGATGATGAGTAAAGGAACTGGCAGCAGAGAACAGCAACAGAGGTTGCTGTAACTCACACATTTAGCATCCACCAAAAAGGAGCAAAGCAAGGCAAGCAACTGTTGGCACATTGCAAAAATACAAAAAATGTCAACTAGGTTTTATGCCTTTCTACTTAGTGCTCCCATGTAAATTAAACTAGCTAAGATGCTGCGGTGCATACATATTAATAGCACAGCGAGCTGAATCAAACTGAGAATTCATAAATCTTATTAAATGTAAGACAATCTTAGACTGTCTCTTGCACCACCTGTGGCTTCTGTTTATGGAACTACATTCTATATTTTTCTCTCAGGTAATAAAAGTAAGTGACACAGTCCTCACCTCTAAATGAGACTCTCGCCTTAGCCACACGATCCCTTCCACCTCTGGAGGGGTCAGCACCTACAAAAACTAGATGCCTTTCAGTAGGGCATAAATACATTTTCTCAGCGGTATGATCTGTTTCTGCATCTGACACCCTGGAAATAAATTACCTACAATTATTTTTTCTGCATTAATAATGATGATGACTCTCAGTGGACCACAATAATGAAAACCATTGACTGCTGTCAACAGTATGATGTATGAGAGCAAGGGAAGGCATGAACTTAATTGCAGTTGAGATATTATGAGCATTTCTTACAGTGTTAAACCATTATTATTCTGTGTTTAGCCTCAGCACACAAATGTCTGCTTCTGGTACATACCTCCCAGCTTGCGCAGTATGGAAGACAATGAAGAAAGAATGAGCCGCCTTATGAAGGTAAGCAGCATCCTCCAGGACATCATGCAGGGAACAGCAAAATCCTTGCAGGCAGGCAGCCCCTGAAATGATCTCTCAGGGCACAGGGCAAGGTCACCTCATGGTATTCTGGCAAATGACACCTCTGTGGTCATTTTACTGCAGGTTAGTCTGGCACCACCTTACTCGGATCTCCAAGTTTGTATTCCCTGGGTTTGCCTCATCTCTAGAGCATTTACTTGCTCTGTCTATATTTACTGAAGTTACTGTGAACTGCAGTCGCTAAACCCAGCAAGAGCAACAAGAGCTTAGTAATACCATGGCAATCTAGCATATGAAAAGAAGATGGAAAATTACTGTAACTGTGTTTTAAGCACTAGAAAAAAAAAGAGCTACTGTGTCCCTGTCAGCAATATTGAGAATGTAGGGAAGTAAATTCCCCAGTGTTTTTAAGAGCAGGACAAAGAAACAGGATAAACCAAATGTCTTTTCAATGAGACATTTATTCCTTAGCAGAGTTTAACATTTTTATCAATATTGGACATAATTTCATTTTAACTGCTTCTTGTAGCTGTTCATACTTACTTGTTTTTAAAGAATACATGCTTTGTTGGAATAATAATAAAGATGATGGTAATAACGAAAATAATGACAATAAGCATCATCATAATCCCCTGCTTTTTGTTACACTGCAGGTGGCACCAGTGATAAAAGCCAGGATGATGGAGTATGGCACAACCATGGTGAGCTATCAGCCCCTGGGAGACAAAGTGAACTTCTTCCGCATGGTCATCTCAAACCCTGCAGCAACTCACCAAGACATTGATTTCCTGATTGATGAAATAGAACGCCTGGGACAAGATTTATAATAATTGGGTGTGAAAATCTGTTCCTGGACCTCCAAGTAGACAATTAAGTTGTCACAAACTGTGCGAATGTATTTGTAGTTTGTTCCAAAGTAAATCTATTTCTATATTGTGGCGTTGGAGTAGAGTACAGTTTAAAATCAAGAAACATGGCTCCTTTAAAGTCCTTTCCTGAATTTTAGAATACCTCCTTAATAATTAGCTGCGTAAAAAGCTGCATTGAAACAAATAAGAACAGAAGATACGGAAAATTTTATTCCCAATTTTAACACAGCAACTACTTTAAATTAAAAGCAATTGGACTGAATGATCCAAATTTGCCCAAAATGATGACAAAATCAAATTGGGGGAAGTGGGAGGGGACAGTGAGAAGCAGATTATACAAGCTGTGCGTTTAAAAGTGAAAGTGTTTTGCCTTTTTCGTAGTACTAGAACAGAATTTCTAATTTACGTATAGCAACATTTCAAATGTATTTAAATAGGTATAGTTTTACAAAAGGAAATATATATATATTAAAAAATCCTATTTTGTAAACTATATATTTTTATTTTATATGGGTTATAAAACTGTGAGGACAGAAGCTGAAAATTAACTAGGATCCTTTCGATGGAGGTGCCTCAAGTATTTATTACTGTTTGGTTTAAAATATAAGCCCACATACTACATTCTTAAGAGGTACCAGTACCTCATTTCTCCATGTCATATGGATTGTACATCTCCAGGGTTGATTACTGAAAAACCTCAAGAGTACTGCAGCTCTTAATACCACTTAATAAGATCAGTTACAGTACAGTAATAGGATACTATTATTTTTACTTATGTTTCCCACTTGGCCTAACAGAAGCAGACGCACAATCAATATACAGTGCTAACCAAGACTGAAATAAGGTTGTATTTGGATGGTTTCTGTGTTCTGTAGTAAAAAAAACTATCCAGAAAAAAGTCACGTGTCTGAATAAATGCTTACCTCGTAGCCATTTATGCTATGAGCAGTCCAAAATGACACTGAAAATTAAAATTGACTGAAATTCTTACTAGAGAAATAGCATGAAACCTTACAGCTGCATTAAGAGGGTAAAGACTTCTTACAGATGTACACGTCTGCAAGACAAGGCCTAAATTAAATGTGAGTAATCTGAGTGACAGGGATGGGGTCTGAGTGACAAACTGCTTTGTCAAAGGTTTTTCCCAGTGCTGGACTCCATCCTTGTCTGCAACAGCTTTTGAAATTGAACTAAAAAATGAGATAAGACTACATCTGCCTGAAACAGCCCATAAGGAGCCTCACAGCCTTTTTAGAAACCATGGGCACAGCTCTTGCAGAATTCATGTGCTGCATCATTCTTTAATATTAGAGGTGTCTCTGGCATGAAAACTGAAATTTATCCTCTTTCCCCTAACATCTGGAAGTGTTGGTAAGAGTTCTGCGGCTCAGGCCTGTCTGCTTATAACCCTACTAAAGTTTTGGTTTTAACTTTGCCTAAACAGCCAACTTTTGTTTGTAAAGCAATATTGTTTTGCTGTCTCTAAAATATTTGAAGAGAGGAAAAAAAAAAGTACAGTGTGGTTTTAATTTCATCTAAAATAGATAAATGGAGTATTGAGTCAATGTAATATCATGAGGACATGAAGTAAGAGGAAATAAATTGTGTCTGTAATTGTGTTGCCTTTATTATATTGATAGTACTGTTTTGTCACCTCAGATTGAGGCTGTGCACTTTAGATTTAAACTGTACAATGTTGCAAATCAACATGTGTTGCTGTATAAGCTTGTACAATATATTATTGATATGTCATTATTTATGTGGTAGTAGTATTGACTCTTGATATTGTAAGAACTGCGTTCACGCCGGTCCCTCTACTGTATCTTTGCTTGGTATTAACCTCTCCTCATCAGCTTTTGGGGAGACCTCTCACCTCGCTTCGGTGGACTTCCATTGCTGCCTGCAATGCCTAGTGTTGCAAGTCAAGCTCTAGAGGAGATACCAATTCTATCAGGAAGGCCTTCCATGTGACCTTTGCTGAATGTGTCAAAAACAGCAGACTAATCACTGAAATACTTAGAGCTGGAAATTAGATTCCTTTTTTCTTGCTGGGAAAAAGGCAAGCAAAGAGCTTAAAAAGTAAAACTAGTACAGGGACAGTGATAAAGTGATCAGTAGCCTGGTTACATCTTGCATGTGCAATTCCATTTTAAAGTGCTAAGTGCAAACGACATTTATTATCTGTATGTGCCAATCCAAGATTTACATTCAGTGTTCCAGGAGAACCAGCACTTTTTTTCCACCTTACTGTACTTACTGCAGCCAGGAAAGAGCGGCATAGCAATCTGTTCTTGTGTTTGACCAAAATATCTTATCTGTGGTGTTGATCTAAATGCAAATAAAAGTGTAAAACATGACTCTGGGTCTTTTCATTAGCAGCACTGATGGGCACTGTGAGCATTTATCACTTGTGCCATTTCAGAGCAAGGCCCCAATAAAGAGAATGTTTAATTGTAACTTTCTATGGCTCCTGCTGGATTTTTTCATGGTGAGATGCATTCTGCTAACTATTGTAACATAAAAAAATCAATTCCATCACCAGACCCTTCTTGAGGCAATGTTCAGCACCAGCATACAAGTGTAAATCTGCCATCTGGTATTCCTTTACCTTATCTTTACAGGCAGATTTAGTTGCTTTATTCTCCTCCTACAGGCTCAACATTTTTTTATGTTTTGTTTTGTCTTTTTGTTCCACAAGCATTTATACCCAAATTAACCACAGGCTTTAACCAGCCTCTGGCACAGTGGTGAAAGCAGTCAGGGCACTTTCCAGGATGACAGACTAGACCATGGCAACAATTTAAAAAGGCCATGAAGTAAAAAAGACAAAACAACTGATAAAAAACCTAACATTTTAATCCTCATGTCTCACCTGGTCCAGGGCCTCATTCCACCAAAATCAGCTACCTGTCTGCTATATTTTCCTTCCACCCTCTCAAGTGCTACGCAGCCTGATGCCAGCAAAAGAAAAAGGAAACAAAATGATACCGTCAGAGCAACAGTGGTCAGAAAGCTTATGCCTGTATCATTTCTTCAAATGATACAGAAAATCTCATTTCAGGCAATGTCCACCACAGAATTGGAGGTGAATGCCTACGCAGAGTACCTGCACAGAGCCCAGCTAGGAGCTCTGTAAGGAACTGCAGAGAGGGAGAAGATGTGGGGATTAAGGTACTATCCTAGCCCAATAAAGCTCTTCATTTGGCACTGGGAGAGGGACCACTGGTTTGGTACTCTGGAGTACTAGCCCCATGGTACTGCATGAAGCTTGGCCTTTGCTGTAAACCTATTGCACCCAGAGCTGCATGGAGTCTCCATGAGAGACAGGGGGCTAGGCTGGATTTGCCCGACTGAGTTGAGCACAGAGTCCTGGCTGTGCTTGAAAAAGACAAAATAAAATTGCTGAGCTAGAGGGAGTTCACACAGCAGCCCAAGTGTCTCCTTTTTACAAAGGCTGGTTCCTTGGGCATATTCCTAGGAGAACAAAAGCTCTGGTTTGCTATCTCTGCTCTCTAACACAAAACCCCCAAAAGAGTACCCTGCACAGGGGGATTCGTCAATATAGAAGAGATGACCTCGCCTGTTGCAGCAGCATACTGGCATGGCAATCTCACATTCTTTCCTTTATTGTGATCCAAGCTAACCCCATGAGAAGCACAGTATCAACGGATAACCTCATCCTCAAGCTGGTCTGGTGCAAAAAGAGGCAGAGTGTCCAAGGAAGACCCTCACAGAGAGGTCTGAAAACCTGCCTGGAGCCATCCCCATAGACCGCAATCCACTAACTGTGGTTAGTGCTCTTGATAAACTGTTTCATAGTTCACTTCTTATATCTGGATTTAATAAAATATGGTTTAATAAAGCTTAGGTAGACCAGGTTCTATAAAGCAGAGAATGGCTGAATGGGCAAATCTAAAAGGGCCTGTACATGGCTTCGTGCAGCTTTGACGTACTGGTATGTAGTGTCCTCTGGGATTTCACTCTGTGGTGCATAATTTCATCCAGAGACACACTCCTCCCACAACTGAAGATATCCATTCTTACCTAAATGGATGCTGTGTTGCGAAGTGGACAGAGTGCAAAACTGTATCATGTCAATGATATGAAGAAGAATATCTCACTGTTGATGCCTGTGTGCTGAGAGAAACCAGGAAAGAAATTCAGCTATTGAAACAGCTATTTCAGGGATTATCCAGTGCCAGCAGAAATGAAATTTGAGAACTGTGTTTGCACCAAAACAAGCCGCATCTCAAATTACATAAACCCTGAGGGTTTGGGTTTGGATTTTTTTGATTTTTTTTTGGGGGGGGAGGGGAAGGACAACAAACATTGGCACATGATTTTGAAGTCCATAGCTATAAAGAACAGCAGGACAATACGTAAAAGCAATTTCTTGACATTATGTTTGCCTTGATACTTAGTAGTTAATAGCTGCTGAGGGGGTTAATGCAGAAACGACAGTGCAGCTGTACTCTTCTGCAGCTTTTGCTAATCCTCTGCCCTGGGGCCATGTTGGTCAGAGCATGGGAGCATCTTAGGGGCAGATGAGAGGCAGGAGAAGTTCTCAGGCCAACTGGCCTGACAACACAAATTGTACCACCTAAAGACATCGCTGATGGGCTGATGGGTTGGGTCTCAACAATTTTGACTATTCAAGGATGCTGCTTGCTTCTCTGCAAATGGCCTCCAGGAGAGACCGAGAGAGAAGCCCTCACCCATGTTACAGCCCATAGCAAGTTTAAATATCAAGATAATTGTATTAAACTCATGTTCCAACATGGTTAAAGAAGGAACAAAGCAAGACAGAGCTCAAGGAAATGCACATCTTTTATCTGAGTCAGCCAGCTGTCCTGGTTTGAGCTGGAATAGAGTTAATTTTCTTCCTAGTAGCTGGTGGAGCACTACGTTTTGGCTTTAATCTGAGAACAATGCTGATAACACACTGATGGTTTAGTTGTTGCTAAGTAGTGCTTACTCTGATCAAGGACATTTCAGTCTCATGCTCTGACATTGAGGAGGGGCACAAGAAGCCAGGAGGGAGCAGAGACAAGACACCTGACTCAAACTAGCCAAAGGGGTATTCCATACCACAGCATGCCATGCCCAGTATGTAAACTCCCAGAAGGGCAGATCGCTGCTCTGACCGGGCTGGGTATTGGTCTGCGGGAGCAATTGTACTGTGCATCACTTGGGGGTTTTTGTGGGTGGGCCTTATTCCTTCCTCTCCCTCTCTATTTCCTATTACTATTATTATATTTTACTTTTGTTTCAATTATTAAACTGTTTTTATCTCAACCCATGAGTTTTTACCTTTTTTCTGATTTTCCTCTGCATCCCACTGGGGAGTGGTGGGGATGAGTGAGCAGCTGCATTGTACTTAGTTGCCAGTTGGGCTTAAACTGTCACACCAGGCTATCTGCCAAGGGGAAAACCATTCTAGGCAGAAAAAGGGCCCTATAGAAAGCCACAGGATACCATTTTCAATGTGCTAATGTCTTGGATTTATAATGTCTGAACTATCAGCTCTCTACCTGACCAGCCTAACTAAAGGGCGTAATTCAGCCACTAAGGGAAAGCCAAGCGCTGCAGCTGGAAGAATTACAGACCTGACTTTGCTCTTCATTGAGAAGACAGAATACCTGCATGTCACTGGGACTGTTCATGACAGCACTGTAGGTTGCGGGTTTATAGGTGTTATACTGTACTTCAGAGCAAGAAACTGGGTCTGAGATTAGAGTCAAAGGAATATGTACCTTTTTTGTATGAGAATAAAAGCCTATGTATGTTGCTGTTGGAATTATTGCATTACAAAGAAATGGAAAAAATCTGTTCTATAAATTCACGTTGCATGAACAGAACAAAGGCTATTGGTCAGGACACAGAAAAGTCAAAAGTCAAGCAAGGATGGAAACCTCTCACTACTCTACAACAGCTGCCCCTTTGTGTGTTCTCACTCCAGCTGACCTATAGTGCTGAGTCTTCCAAATGCATTTAGATACTTAACTTCCATGATGCGAAGTCAGATTGCTTAATCCCAGTCCTCTAGACTGCTCTCTTTCAGCCTGTGACCCATAAACCCCTAAGAATAATTTCCTGGAGGCCTGTGACCAGTCACTGAGAAGAACAAGTTCATGTACTGTTCTGCAGGATGTGAAATTTCTAAAGGGGTCCTCACCTTTCATAGACAGATCATAGAGGCTCACGACTGAAAAGACCTTGAAAACAACTAGGCAACATTTCTTTCTAAAACACTTCATTTTGCATTCCAAGTAACAAGGTCTAGTGTACTACTGGCATCTGACCTGCACTGGGCACTACAATCATACAAGATTTCAATTATACAGCAGCAGAAAGATATGATCAGCACAAGCATTAAACTAACACATAGGACAGTATATTAATAGGTATACAGAATTTGCACCTTTATCCTAGAAACTTAAATTATTTTATACGATCCTGTATCAGTAAATTTCCATTTTCTCACATTTCTGTACTGCCTGCATGATAGAATTCTGGTTTCCTACCCGTCCTCCTCTGTCCTGGTAATGAAAGCAGTTCTGGAAGAAAGAACAGATGTTTGGGACTTGATGTAAACATGATTTTGCTGCTCTGAAAAACTAAAAGGAAATGGCTTGTGTTAAAATAGTTAGCTGCAGACTGCAGCATTTTAAAGATGGTCTATAAAGAGTGATGAGGCAGTGTGGTTGAGGACAGCACACATGCCAGGACTGCTGGGCAGAGCTCCGCAGGCGCTCCTGTGTTGAGAGGCAATGCCCATCATGGGAAGCAACTCCACAACAGTCCCTGCCAAACAGCTTACTCAGATAACACTAATCTAGCTGATTTCTCCATTCAGTGAACCACTGTTGTTTATATTACATTGGTAACCAGCTGAAGCCCAAGCCCTGTAGCAGTAAAAGCTATAACACTGTTGGCTCGAGATCTGAAAGCGTGGAAAAGACTTGGTGCACAGAGCTTGTCTGAGGACTTTGTCTGACATGATGATTTTTCTCTTTCACTAATCTCTCCTTATGATCAGGAGAGACTGTGGAGATAAAATATAAAGCTTTCAGGCAATTCTCTGTTTGGATTCATCTTTCAATGGACTTGGACTGTGGGACACAGGGTATTCAGATCTGCTCCATTTCCTTTCACCAGTTCCCAGAAGCATGACTTCCAACAGCATGTTTGATAAATCCTTCTGGCTGCAGAAAGCTCAAAGAAATCAGAACGACACCTCCACGCAGTGCCTGCAAAGATTCCCAGAGACCGGGCCAATAAAGCTGTCCTTCCTGGGGGAGGTGGGATAGTGCACCTTCCTCCTGCAGCAGACACCGAGGTCTCACCTGGGAGCGGAACACATCTAGATGAGTTATGAATCTCCTGTGACAGAATTATTTCCACATACCTTCCCCATCCTTTATTCTGTGGCTATGACTCTTGCATCAACAGTTTAGGCTGCTACTCCAGACAAGCTTGTCTATATTAAATTTGGGAGATTGAGAATTAAACTCCATTAATAGTGATACCAATGAGAGTTGGCAAGGATGATATTAATAAAATGCAGAGTGCCTTAAGAAGCTTCTTCTACTCAGTGAGATTTGTGGCAGTTCTGAATAGATGCTTCAACAGAAATTTTTAGATGGCAAGATTATTGTTATTTTCTGTAATAACTTTGGATAAAAATATAATTGTTTCCTATTTGCAGGCTACAGACCCAATGAGATGCCTTGGAAATTAGTATCCAACATGCAAATGATAAATGGCAGGGTTATGAAATCGTGCATGTGCCTCTATATCTCACTCTGTCCTTTTACCTTCAATATAAATGAGTTGCGATACTGCTTACTACAGAGGTGTTTTCCAAGCTTAAAAGAACAGAGATCTGCCTATTTACATGTCACATTTACTAAAATTTCAGTAGATGTCAGTAGTTGAAAAAATAATCACGCTAAAGTGAAATACAAAATATGTAGGATTAATGGTAGTGCTAAAAGATGTCAGTTGATGCACACACTCAGTGTTTTGTCTGGGCGTAATACAGTTCAATTTGTGTTGATTCATTTCTCCCTTTGCCATTTTTCTTAATTCACAGTGTCATGTTTTTATGAGCTGGTGCTGCAGGAAAATCTATAAGCAAAGCATGTATTATTGATATGATGCTGGCAACCCAAGAGGTATGTACAGATCATCTCACTACTTTGCCATTGCTTCTGAAACATTCTGCCTTTTATTTACCACTGTGATAGACTTTATCTTCTTTGGATGACAATTCGCAATCGCTTTTCTCCTTTACTTCAGCTAGTTCAGCTACAGTCACTATGAAGAAAAGAGATAAAAATAATCAAACTCAAAACCTTCCAGTGATTGGATCTGATTGTAGATGACTCAATTGCAATGCAGCTGAAATTACTGATGTATTACAGTTCTTGAAAGCAATTTTCTTGCAGTAACTCTGGTAGGAATCTCAACTAAATTGTAGCTATTGATCAGCAGCTTTCATATTTCCACACAGAAAGTCTGTCTATTTGATCACATTTTAGGCAGCCTCACTTGCTCCCAGGCTTGTTTTTAGAGTGAACCAACCCATCCTTTTCTACGGGAAACTGGGCACATTTGACAGGATAGGTCACCACAGGGTCTGATCCAAGCAGACAATATAGACACAGACTGCACCAAGTTTGACTTATGCATCATAGGGGACATCGCAATTTCAGAAATATCCCTGCTCTCTCTCACGTACACAAAAAGTACCCTGGTGTTGTGCATAAAGACATCGTTCTGCAGGCTGTAACAGAGCAATCTCAGAAATCATAGAATCATAGAATCATTTTGGTTGGAAAAGGCACTTAAGCTCATCAAGTCCAACTGTAAATCTAACACTACCAAGTCCATCAGTAAATTATGTCCCTAAGTCACATCTACACATCCCTCAAGACATGCTGAAAAAGTAATAATTATGGCTCAGGACTAACCTATGGTACCCCAAAGAGACCTGGTCAAAGGGCTGTGCAATGTGGATGTGGGCAACATGCTGGCCTTCAGCAGGGTGGATACAAATCAGCCCATCCAGCCAACTCAGGGAGTCTTTGGGGTCAGCCCACAGAGGTACGACATGCATAGTGACAGGACCAATGCATTAAGGGAACCTGAGCACTCCAAACAAACACCTCATTGCTGGGGTTAGGATATGCCACAATATCTTTGTTCAAGTGCATCCGGTAAGGTACTACTACAGTAGGACGGCGAGTGTTTTGATTTTATCTCTGGCTGTCTTGGGGGCTGACAGGAAGGAGATCCTCAAAAATGCAGAATGTATTGTCCTCATAGGTAGCAACGGCCTCTCTGCAGCACTCTCACTGGTAGCACATTTCTTATGAGACTGCTGTGCTCAAGGCAACACTTCTCCACCCAGCAAGGACTCCAGCACTTTGTTGTCTTTTGCCCCTGATGTGGGAAGATGGATGTATATAGTCATTGATTCCAGGATTTAGCTCAGTGCCATAAAATAATCAAATGGAAATAACTGTGTTATAAGGGCCTTATACAGTAAGTTCCAGTGAGGAGGCAAAGACCTCCATTATTGCTTCAGCTGATACAACCCTACCTCTAGCTCCTTACTGTCCACAGTAGTTCCGTAAGCAGAAGTTTTAAAAGCAAAGGGAGGATCCTCATTTCTGGCCACCCATCCCTAGTTTCAGTGCCCAGGACCATGCACGAGCTGTTAGCTGCTGTTGATCATCATCCTTTGCTGTACTAGTACATAGCCATTGAATGTGAGCGAACTCAAGGTTGAAGGCTTGCCACACGAAGAGCAACAATCAGCAGACAGAATAGGCTGAAGATCAAGATAGGCTCAGAGACGAGGAGGTCTGCCCTCCTATTCAGTGGTTCAGTGGTTAGGGCCTTCAAAAACACACCATGAGGTCTCAGGTCCAAACTCTAATTTTGTCTAATGAGACCTGAATCCACACCAGCACACTCCAATAAAGTGCTCATTGGTGCTTATAGGGGCAAGAAACGCTCTTAATCCCTTCTGCTGACATGGTCTGGGTGAAGCTATGATGGGTTTGGTACAAAACTGGTTAATAAATGTGCCCAGATTGTTTTCTGTGGGTTACACAGAGAGCAGCTCTGCAGGAGCCTGTCCCAGACCTGATTATGTGCAGCTTCTCACTAATGATCTGGACAGAGAAATACAGACTACAACTATCAAGTGCCTAGATGCTATCATGCAAGGAGGTCCTGAAGTCTGGGAAGAACAGGGGAAGGGCAACTGCTGAATTTAAATTGATCTTGACCACCTGGAAAAATAGTTTGGAAAAAATAGGTTAAAGTTCAGTAAAGGCAAGTGAAGGGTGTCATTTCAAGCTGGACTAATCACAGTCATAGACTGGATAGATTCAGCAGCCTTTCAAGAAAGGAGCTCAATTATTAGTGAACACCATCCTAACGGAGAGAAAAAGGATGTAGTCATTCTGGGATATATGAGTGGCAAAATGGCTTGCACCACAGACTGAGTCTTCCCTCTAATCTGGTCACCAGTGATGACCGGTACAGCCTTAAAGGGGACAAAACACTCAGTTTTAGGCATCACGTTTCCAGGAAGACATTAAGATGACAGCAACAATAACTATCAGTGATCTAAAAACATACAATCTACAAGCAAATACTGAAAGCTGAACTGTCTGCCTAACATCATATCAAAATTTATGATGTAAGTCCTCTAATCTAGAGGTTTGCTATAGAGAGGAGGGGATTTTTTTTTTCTCTGTAGTCATAAAAGCTCAGACAAAACCCAATGTGTTCAAACTCCAGCAGAAAAAATTAAATTCAATTTTATAAATAGTTTTCCAGTGGTAAAGGTAATAAATCCTCAAAATATCTTACCTTGGGAGACCAAGGGATGCTGCAGGTCTACAGAGCAGAGTGCGTAAATGTTAAGCAAGGAGCAGCTGATCCTGCTTTCAGCAGAAGGATGGACTTGGGACCTTCTTTAAGCCCTTCCTGCTGTGTTTTTCTGTGACACAAGGCAGCAGCCCTGGGTCAACATGTAATGACCTGTAGCTCCTTTCAATGACACTTTTCAAGACCATGTCAGTGCTGTGGATCAACACTGTGAAGTTAATTTCTAGGAAATACACTGTCACAAGAGAACTTTAGAGATCTCAGGCAATTAATGTCATAACAGACATAAGGAACTGTACTGATTATCATCCTTTGGCAAAGGCAGTGACCTTCTGAACTGCCATCTCCCTAGACTGCTGCTATCCTACATGAACCATAGTTAGTTGTCTCCTCCTAAACCATTAACTGTTGCAAAACACAGCAGAAAACTCCTTTAAAATGTTCTCATATCTAAGCAGTGTACGTGAGGTCAGAACACAAACCCAGACGACACCTGCAACTGAGTTTTGAAGGTAATAACGTAAAAGCAGGAAGAGAGAGAGAAGGGGATGAGTTCAGGCTTGTTCTCACCAGCTCTGCTGGAGGAGCAGACTGGGTGCTCATCTTGACCTCTTACAACCAGGACCAGGGAGGAAACAAACTCAATCTTCTGCATTTGTTTCAAATTTGTCAGCTTGTTTTGCCTGTGTATTCTCACTTCACTATGCACTGGTTCATTAATCATTCATTTCTGTATATATTACAAGATTTTAAGTAGATAAAACAGCAAGGAGATGACAGCCCTCCTATGCTGTGCCTTCAGGGCATGGGGAGGGGGAAGGGAGAGATGGGTCTAGTTGCAAGGTGGCTGATCTTTCCTTGGGGCTGGAGAAGGAGGACAGGTGCTGATGCTGCACATCTCAGGACTGTCATGGTTCAGTCCCAGATGAAATGCAAAAGTCAGGTCCAGCTGGTGGTGACTCTTCTTTAATTCATATTTCCAGATGGGTGATCTTGGATACTCTCTCACCCTGACTTGCCTTGAAAATTAACCCAGTGCAGTGGTGAATAGGTGATAAAATATCCCTGTATCCTTAGTTACTGACAGATATGTGTTGGAGGAAGGTAGCCATAAATCCCACTCCTCTATACCCAGATAAACTGAGTTTGATCCAGCCCCTGCCTGAGTCGGTGACAAAATTCCCACTGACTGCAAATGGACTTGGACCAAGTTTATGAGCCACATAATTTACAGGATGTCTTGGCTGCCTGAACTAATGTCCATCTGTTTCAATGCCATTTACGACACCTAACAAATCGGTTGAGCCTGGAGGCTAGGCAGGGCACGTCACGTGAAATGGAAACCTGGATTGTCACTGTTGCTGCAAAGCAGCTCCTCAGACACAGCCATTTCTCAGGAGGCCTTCCCCAGGGCAGTGCTCACACGCTACTCTTCAGCCTCCCAGCTGAGGGGTTACCCAAGCAATCTAATGTACCTCTAGGGTCAGCTGGAATGGGAGGACACAGCTGATTGCCTGTCCTCACATAGCCCCCATGGATCTCTATGCCCCATGGCCAGTGATGGGTGTTCATCTGCTTTCAGGACATGTAAGGTTTTGCCAAACCATTACAAAGGTCTATAGGATAAAAACCACCTGATTCCTGACCTGCACGTACTTTTGCAGGTAAATATTCAGTTTGTATGTGTGAGGGAATTATAATAGGCACTAGAAACTGGGTAACAGCTACTATACTCAGGCAGTCCAATGAAGAAAGCATATTTACCTTAAAAAATTGAAAGGGAAGAATTAAGAAATAAGAATGAAGAGACTTGGAAGAAGAATAATGGATTTTTCAGATCAATGGTAAGAAAAAGATTTTATTGTGGAAACAAAATATACATGTGTCCCTCCACAATTTCATTTTTGATTTACCAAATGATGTTAAAACCAATATTATGCTTTCTTTTGGGATTATTTAGCCTTTTAAACTTGATATTTTTTCCAACACAGATAAGGTTTTCAACAAAAAAATATTATTTCAAGATTAATGTCATATTTTCAGCTTTAAAAATGCAGAAATTACATACTTCAAACATGTTCAAACTGTAAGAACACTTCTGTCCAGCATAACTAGGTGATTGATCAAGATTGGTTTGATCCAAGTTACATTTGGAGCCCACCTGGCCCTTTTCTCCCACCCAACTTCACTTAATTTCTGGAGGAGTTTTTCCTTCACCCCACACAATTACCAAGCCCTTTTTTTTGTCACAGCCAGCCATGAGGTGGCTGGTGACTTATGTGGCCTCGCACTGCCACCTGATGGGACCATGTTTGTGCATTAATTACAATA
This sequence comes from Nestor notabilis, assembly GCF_000696875.1. Taxonomy (NCBI): domain Eukaryota; kingdom Metazoa; phylum Chordata; class Aves; order Psittaciformes; family Psittacidae; genus Nestor; species Nestor notabilis. Next base: position 43,816 of record NW_009942805.1, on the reverse strand, counting down.
AAATGAACCAGCTCTCTCTTTCTGTATCATATTGCCTGTGAAGGGTAGGTGAGGGTAGGGCAAAGGTGTGGTGAGAAGCAGCAGTTTGAAACCAACCACTCGCCAGCTACCGCACCATGACGAGAGATGAGTCTGGAGTACTCTGTGCCAGATGCGGGGTTTCCTCATGCACACCCGCTGTCTGGAGACATGGACCTTCAGTATAAACTTCCACCAAAGCAGAGTTACCGTGTGTGTAAATTCACTCATTCCACTCCCACCAAGTCATAAATTTGCTTCTTGTTTCTTGAAGCAATTACCTTCAAGGCGTATTTGTAGAGGTAGAGGCAGCCTGGCAGCTGTCTCGCATGAAATGGTGGATTTTGTGAACCACTGAAGTGTGACCATGCAGTTTTCCCTTCACTCAGATCACTGGGTACTAGACCCAGACCTTTGAGGCTGAAAACAAATGAGAGGAACCCAACAAAATGCTTAATGGTTAATGTCAAAAACTTATCAGACAGTGTAATAGATCAGAGGTAAAAAATGCACAGCACAGATGCAACTGTTAGCAGGAGACAGGGTGGCTCAGAGGGCAGCAGATGCTCCTGTAGTGCTGTTGCTTGATAATGTGTTTTTAACTTTACTCTTTTTTTTCTACTAAATGGGGAAAAGGGCAGGTGGGAGAAGACGTCTGATTTTCTTCAAGTGTCTTCCAGTGAGGGTGTTTTCAAGAATTTGGCCGAAGAAGTAGAAGGAGGAAAAGCTCATATCACATCAAAAATGCTGCCATATGACTTTATGTTGAGGACACTCATTTACCAAGGAAGGAAAACATTCTCCCCTCATAACTGCAGACTGAAAAGTGGTTTTAAACTGTGTACTGAGACAGATGATAGCAATTGCTATGTGAGGGTGTTTGTGGCACTTGGGTGTGGAGGGAGATAAAAGGTGATACATGCTTTGGCAAGTGTCCCTGTTTCAGAGCTGGCCTGTTTTTCACATCACGTGATAGTCTCTTCAGCTGGCTGAGATGCTTACCCCATACTATGGAGTCCAGCAGTTGCCTTTTTGGGGACATCTTCCCTCCCTCACAGTGCTGTGAAGCAGTGAAGGAACCAGCATGATGCTGTCTGCTTCTGAGTAGCATGAGAGAGCACACAGTCATTAATTTGGAGCCAGATGCCCTATCCCAGCCATACATCTAATGGATTACAAAAGTCTTCTGCCTGCAGTAGTGTTTTCAGGGTAAAACAGCTAAGTACCAAACAGCCGTGTGGTTTGACCACTCTGATGTAACAATTCCAGCTTTTTTAAATTTAACTACCTAAATGCCCACGTTCCTCTTATAGCTCATGAAGAACGGTAGGTGTCTCTTCAAGGCCTCAGGAAAGACCCTCTTGCTTCAGACAGGAAGCCAAGTTAGAGGGACAGAGAAGAGTTAGGTACACAGAAATGTATTTCATACAAATGCAAATCTTGGGCTTTCCTGCAGCCAAGGACAACTTATATTTGTACAGAAAGAGTGAAGGTGCAGCCATTACAGTAGTCTGGATATTTTAAACCTTTAAAGTGCTGGTCTGTGACATGGAGTATAAGCAATTTTTACAGAATAAGACTACAAGAGTTTTAATTTAGAAGGGGGGGAAAGAGATACCAAGCTGAGAGTTGTCTTTTACATGAGAAATTACAATAGTCCAAGTTGTAGCACCCTGGCTAAGGGAAGGGATTCTGCAGTCCAGCTACTAGAAGATATCTCAGCCTTGCAGCAGTCAGCAGTAAAACTCCAATCTGTTATAAGGATTGTGAGATTTCTCTGGTATCCTTGCAGCAATCTGAACTTGATTGCGTTTCCTCTGTGAAAAGGATGACGTTTCCAGAGTAGGTAGTTATTTTCTACATCACACAGTTGAAATCTGGTTGTTCTTACGAGAATAAGACCTCTAGTGAGCAGCAGGTTTGACTGTTTAATGGAAACCTGAGTTTGACAGGGGATGGGACAGAAAGCTGCTGTAGACATCAGACAGCAGTAACACAGAGCTCCACTGACCTAGAAGAGCTGAAGGATTTACCTGACACACAGGTACCTTTGCAGGGAGGCTACTTAATGTGCAAGTGACTGCCATCATTAACTAGATGGATTTCTTTGTTAGTGTTCCTGTAATTTCTCTGTATCTCAGTTGTGTTCAGGAGACCTTATAATTTTTCCCCTGGTGGCTAATTTAACAACCTGAAATGTTTTGTTTCATTCTCACCTTGGATGTCGTTATTTTTAAAAAGAGACAAGCTGAATCAGGAGTGTGCAATTAAGTTGTTCAAACTGTAAACAGACTAATAATACACTGGTAGCTGGAGAAAGCCGCTGATACAATTAAACAGTGTTTTATATAAGATTACAGCAATTCCCAATTTTTTTCTTAGTCACATATTTTTCAGCTAGACATTTTAATAACCAACCTTTATAAATTCATTAGATGAAACTTCCTCTCATCTTATTTTCTTATGTGTTTCTAATGCATGAATTTGTGTCTCTCCTCAGTACCTCATTTTCTTTTATTTCTTTTTCTTCTCATGTTTATACCCATATCTTACTTTGTCTTAATCCAAATTTTACTGCCATATGTCTATAAAGATAATGTTTTTATCAATGAGGCACACATTGGAGATGAATAGCAATATGAAATCAAACCTACTAAGCTGTGAATAAAAGAAACCTTAGTTGTACTTTGTAGTTAACTTTCCACCTAGTAACATTTACTTTTCTGTAGAGGATATTTTGCATAATGTAGCTTAGAAGAGAAAAGCTGAAAGCAAAGGTGCCTCAACCGGTTTGGGGAAGAGTGAGTCAGGGAGATTACAGCAGGGCGTGAAGTCAATCTTGCACATTTCAGGCATTCACTGGCCACTAAGAAGGAATAGCTGAAGTGTGAGAGGGTTGATTTTGGTGGGCACTAACAAAGAGCAGAGAGCTTCCTGGTGCTTTTATTTCACAATTCTGCTCCAATACAAATTAATCCTGTGAAGGTTTTTTAAAAGTCAAGGCAAGTGGATGTGGGAATGCTGCACTGGGATGAGGAGATGATGTGTGAGTGCAGTCTTACCACCTCCAGCCAAGTCCGCTGTTGCAAGTACCATGTGCAGCAAAGCACAAAGCTGGGCATTGGAGTAATGCTTTCCTCTAAATCAAGAAAGTGTATGTCAGAAGGTTATGTTATAAAAGAAGTTGCAAGTACTGGAAGTGCTTCCTGAGCTAATTCTAGTTCCTATAACCTGTGTAATTCAGTTGGTGCCTAAAATCCTGACCATTCTGAAGTCAGAGATAAAAGTGCTGCTGACTCCAGTGGTCCCAGGAGCCCACTGGCCATCTTTGCTGTTCCCACCAGAGCTGGTTGGGTTTGATGGTGATTTTTTTTTGTGATGACAAGCCACAGTGACAGATGGACTGCATTTCACCGTAGGTAAGGTGGTACCCTCTCCGGACTCTGCGCTTCTCAAGACAAGATTGCCACACATTGACAATTTGGCCTTTTTAGAGCTAAACTGTAAAGCCACCCTGGGCTGAGGATCTGAGGCTGTAAAATCAGCTGCTTCCAACTTGCTGCTTCCAGGCAGAGTGATGGTCAGAAAACTGAAGGCTAACACAGGGATGGGCAGACTGGGGGTCCATCCTCCAGGGCTAGGGGTAAAGGAAGGCTGCCAGTCACCCTCCAAAAACATGGATGCTGATTTGCTCCCCAAGGAAGTAAAAGAGAAAGAAGAATTTAAACTGTGTAAGTTTATCCAGCTCCTGGACACCACAGTGAGTTGTTGCCCCTTATTCTGGGGGGACTGTGGGTTGACAAAACAATTCTTTGCTAAAAATTAAGCAAGGTATTTCATCTGAATATGAGCATAATGCATGCAATGGCTTTAAAATACTTATAAAATGATGTCTTTATAATGTGTGAAAAGGTATTTGGAAAGCTTAGCAAATACAGTATACAGAAGCACCGCACTGTTATATAAATAAACAGAAATTGGAACATTTAAAGGAGAGTGCAAGGTCTCGCCTGTGTTTTTTGAAGCTTCCTACAGACCTCCATGGCAGGATTACATTCTCTGCTAATTCTGCAGCCTGGTTTGTTTTCTACAAAATTACGTACTGCAAGGATAACAGAAGTGTTTTGAAAATGTATCATGAATGGGTATCAGCTCTGCTCAGAAATCTGAGATACAGATACACAAAATATATATGAAATCAAGCATTTGTTGAAAGATGAAAGTAAAGTAGTTCTATCAGGGTCAATGAGACATTGTCTTTCAATCACTATCCTAAACTGATGTTTTCTATTAGAAGAGCTTTAGGTGGAATGTGCCTGGGACTCTTTAAGCAGGAGAACGAGGATCAAGACATGGTTAACTAGGATGAGGAAAACCTTGAAGTATACATTAGCCTCTCTGCCTTTCCGGATACAAAAAGAATAGATTATAGATGTATGACCTATTATTCAACAAGCATTAATGCTCATTAGCATTTACACAAACTCCCTTAAGTCAGCTGCATTTCATGGCTAGTAACTAATCTGCTACTTTTTCTGTAACTTTATAGATATAACTTGGAAAAGACTCTCAAATATACATTTCTTCGTCTTTATGACCTGCTAAGACGACAAAGAAATCACTACACTTTCTAAGCACAAATTAAGAGAGAACAAGGATATTTTTTTTTGTCCAATGAGTTTTACATGTTCCTAGTGTAGCTGCTACTCTAAGACTGGTGGTTTAAAAAAATAAAGGCAAACACAGCTACATTTAGTCATAATGTTTAGTAAGCAAGAGGCCTTACTACATAGAGATTCAATGAAAAGGAAAAAAAAATAACAAAACCCAACACAAAACTGTAGTTTTAACAACCTCACGGTTCTAAAACTCTGAATAAAACCCATGTGGTTCTGGTTTTAAGTGGCAGTTTCAGACTCATTATAGTCTTCTGTAAACACACTGAAGACCAGGATATTTCTGAAGTGGTCATGAGTTAGTTTGCAGAATTGTAAGAAAAATACAAGGATTGTCTGCATGTGTAGCTTTAAATGGAAACTGTTGCATTAATCTGATTTTAGTATGGGAAATTACTTTCTCAGACAAATGTTTGGGGTTTTTAAATAGATTTCAGGTTGTTTAATCTGCTTTGTAAATTAACATATTGAGAAATGGTGCATGAGAAACAGTTATTTTCAGATTCATCCTCTATTTTACAACAAAAGCCTACTGTATATTTTTTTGTCCTCCTTCTTATTTGGATAAAGAGCCAGAAGCAAAATCTGCTTGCAAAACTCAACACTTGAGCAACCATGTGGCCATCAGTGTGTTCAGATGGACACTTATTTACCACAATTAACTAATGAGAATAGATACTCTCTGCATATAATTGATGCCCACAGCAAATGTGCAGGCACAGTATGTATAGCAGTTTTCCCTATAATGCTTAACATGTTAGAAGTGCTCACCAGCCCTCATTTTCTATCTGGTGCTTTGATAGTCTTTGATATTCTCCTATAAATAGGAAGTAGATAATCTCTGCTTTCCTTAAGGTACAAACAGCTGTTTAAATGAAATTGCTAACATACCCCACCTTACAGCAAAACATTATGAGTGCTTCTCCCAGCTTTTCTTTGCCAAACACTAAAATGACAACATGCTGAACATTCAATTAAGTGGGACATTTTAATATTGTCCAGCATTAACTCAGCTCACTTACTGCTTCTGAGTAAGTATCTCTGCTTCCCAGAGATAAACCAGGAGTATCCAGAATAACCTTCAGGATATTCTGGATACTGGAATATCCTGGTTATTCTGGATACTCCTGGTTTACCTCTGGGAGCTCTAAAGGATTTTGCTGTGGGCCGTGCTCAGGTGTGTGTTTCCTTTCTCAGCCTGCATGGTCATCAGCCCTGTTGCTCTTTTCATGATACCAATCAGAAAAGCTATTTCTTCTCACAAGCTCAGGCTTTCCTGTTGAAACAAATGTTCATAATTTCAGGCAGCTACTGAAATCAGTCTGAAAAATGCCATGTCAACTAAAATACAGTGTAGTGACAGATGTGGAGCTAAAAATACCGGTTTGCCAATTCTTTGAAAAGTCAGGCCCTACTGAGAGATAGATGTATTGCAGGCTCAGTCCCTCGAGGTCTGAGCACAGACATGGACTAATGAGCAAGAAAGGTACTATGAGGTAAAAGCCAAGGGCTGGAGTGAGGTGAGGATGGACCATCCCACTACTCCCTGGAGCATGATCCTTCTGGGACTGGAGCACCATGGGTCTAGAGCAGCAGTAAGGCACAATCTTGTTTCATCCTCTGTACCAAGGGTGTGGGTCCCCATCCCTTCGGGAGAAACTGCTACTGTCCACTTAAAAAGCCACAGGAGATTTAGCACAAAGGCAGACAGCTCTACCCTCCATAATGCATCCTCATGCCATTCAAAGATGTGTTTCCCTCATGTGCAATATAAAACTTCAGTCACTCTGCCCCTGGCAAATTTCTGGGCCCCAGTTACTACATTCATGGTATTACAAATGTTTACTGAAGGAGCTTATCTTCTGTTTCTGCCTCTAAAGATGCTCCCGTTCATTAAGCATCTCTCTCAAGCACTATCTGATCTTCCTTGCAGTTTTACCCCTATGATGATTCTTGTTCCCGTATCTTTCTGCAAAAGAATATGACAGGTTGCTGTGAGCTGGGAATCAGCTTTTTTCCACTGAAAAAAAAAAAAAAGACCCTTTTATAATCTCATTTTTTTACTATTGTGCTGTAAGGTCAAGCCTTTCCACTTCATCCAAACCATTTAATCATGCAATTTTTTTTTTCCTTTTCCCTAGTACAGTTCCTGACACATATAGAGAGAAGTGCTGGAGCTTGAATTCCCTGGTAGCATGTTCTCAGATTTTCAGTGTCTCTCCAGAAAGCTGTGATTAAAAATAGGCAGAGGAATTGCTTTGCAAACCTCAGCATCTTCTGACCATTTTCTCTCACTAATTGCTGAAGTTGAGCACTAAAGCCAGGTTTAATGCTTGATGGGCCATTTCAGTGTTTGAAAAAAAGACACTAAAAAAATGCAGTGGCCAGCTTTACCGAATCATTGTGTCAAACCTATATAAAGTCACCCTACCAATAAATGTAATGAGAATGAACTAAATAGCTTTCTACTGATGTAAAAGGCTTATATTTCCAGACAGAGCAAGGGACATTGTTATATCACGCTACTGGCAAGCGTCCGCTTTTGTCTGTCATTTTCTTTCTCCAGGCCCTGATTTTATTATCATATTGCTGTAATGAAAAGCACAAATCATCTGGACAGCAATGGCAAGGAGCCATACCTCACTGCTCTGATGTCACCAAATGACTCTATTTCAAGGCTTTGTCATCATGTAACTTTTGTGAAAAATACCAACTAGTTTGAGGACTAGCATGCAAATAAACAGGAGCTGGCTACATGAGTCTCCTCTGAGTCATGTCAGACAGATATTTCAGCCTGCCTTTGCCTGTGCCCTTCACTGCTGGCTGTCTGCAGCAGCTCCCTGCACAGCAGCTCCCTGTGGAGCCTTCTGTGCTCCTCTGTGGGGACCAGGGGCTGAGGCTAGGAATTTCCCCAGTGGGAAAGTCAAACACTGGAGCACAGCAGGGAAATTTCTGTTTTCCCCATAGTTTCACACTCTGTGAACAAGTGTTTCATTGCTATTGCTCTATTCATAATCCAATTACTCCATGTACTGATCCCTCCCATCCGACAGCAGGAAACTCTGTTTTCTGAATTGCAGACATTTATTGTGACTTGTATGCAAAATTCCCACAGCAGAAATAGCACTGTGATATTGTAGCTTTTTTTCAGGTTCGATTCCCTCTCTTTTAAATTAAGAAGGCACTGGACTGGAGCACTAACTCAGCATTGTTTCAGCCTTCTGTCAATATTCAAATTGCCTCCCAGCAAACTAAGCCCACTCATATGGTAAGAAACAGCTGTGAGCAAATCTTATTTGGGTCTTTGTCTAAAAAGCCAAAGGATGGTGAAATAATCTGGGGAAACTGAATGACTTTGCTTTAAAAGGCAGCTAAACTTTAATGTCTTTTGATGAAACATTCCAGAAAGAGCTAGTGATTGAAATATGTAATGCGATATCTGGAAAACTGACCCCAATTTCTGGTTACTGACCCTCATCATACCTGCTATTGCTGCAGAAAGCTCAAGCAGCTAGCTGTGCAAAGGCAAGTGTGAACACACTCAGACTCTGCCAAAGGTAATGATATATTTCTACCAACAAGAAGAATTAGGTGGGAAAAAAATGATGGTTTGTGTTTTGGAAAATTTTGCAAGTAGTTGCTTCATTAAAAAATCAATACAAAACTATACAAAACCCCAAGGTGACTATTCATTGCAAATCCTTCTAAATTACACTATTATGAAAATGATATTTTGGGCTGAGATTTTTCATCTTCTAAGTTGTTACAGGTGCATGGAGGGCATTGCTGCTTACATTCCTATGCTGCTTCAACAGCAAGATGGCCTAACAGGGGCACCAAGAAATTCTCACCTGTGAAAAGAATGTAGGGTAAGAAAAGGTAATGAGAAAGGGCAACATGAAAACTTCACTTTAGAAGCTTTATTAAGCTACCCTTATTCAGGTGGCCTCCAGGGCCTCTGTGTGCCAGCGAGGTAGACACAACGCTGACATCAATAGCCGCTTGATCAGCGCTTTCCTTCAAGCAGGCATCTTGGTTCATCACTGCAGAACCATACTGTTCTTCCCATTTATGAAGCAAAACCTCTCACACTCAAATATCTATGGCATGATATGAGCTCTAAGCAGTGGGAGTCTTTCGTGAAAAAGTGACAGTGATATTTGTACACTTTACAGTTGTAACAACAATTAGCATTTGAAATCTATACTCTCAGAACATCAGTGTGATCCCTAACGTGTAGATGGGTTAGCAGGAATACCTCTGTTGCCAGTGAAGCATTGCAATCTAGAGGCTTATTTTTGACTGAAACATAGGACAAAAACAAGTAGATCTAATCACCAATAAAGCCTCAAAATCTGCAATCTCATCTTGAAACATAAGAAATTTTGAGGCACACATCCTCACTATGGTCAGTCTGTAGAAGCCCACTAGGTGGTGTTCAGAAAATAATTTCTTTAAAGACTTGCATATTGGTGTAGCTAAGCAGGTGAGTGTTCAGCACTATGTATTCCTTTCTAGACTACAAACTGGATTTGTCCCGTCTCATTCCATAGACTTCTTCCGCAGATTTCCCTCATGTGCAAAAACCAGATGGGGTTCAGCACATACCCGTGGATATGTTGCTCTGTCCTTTATTCAGGCATCTATGGTCAGAGATGAGGCAATGACATTTCATTGCTTCAACAGATTTAATCTCACGCCTCAAGGAAAAGTACCTTGTGCTATAAATTATTTTAAGGTGCTTTTTGTTGGGCTTTTTTATTTTTTTATTGCTGATAAAAACGTGCAGATTTTCAGGAAAAGATGTTAAGTGAATCTCACTCCAGAAACGTATATTTATCTGAGGGTAACACACCCTCACTCAAAGTGATAAGTATGACTGCATATTTCCAAAAATTAATTCACACATTCTTATAAAACTAAGGCTTTGTCTTTTCATTCAGATGTTATTTTAATGTATATATATACCATGTTATCAATCTATACACATGTGCACACACAGCTTGCACTATATTGAATAGATAAATGTATTGACAGCATTCTCAAATTTGCTTACCCATGTCACCCTGTCCAGTACAACAAATAGAAATAGTAGCAGTATTGATTTTACAGCAGTACTATATGCTTGAGTATAACCAATATAAAAATATTACATTGTGAACAGTGTTATACAAGAGGTGGCTGTTACATCATGCTCTCAGCAGTGTTCCTGCCAAGTTCTAGAGCTATTCCAGGGTAGGTGTGCTCCAAGGGAAGGCCAAAATGTTGCATTAAATGCAGATCGTTAATGTTTAAAATTCCATTGAGTAATGATATTTAAATCATTATTAAAACAAACAAACAAACAAACAAACAACCTTTAAGAAAACACAATTAAAGCTGATTTATTTTAAGCAAAGCAAATGACATATAAATTTTTTCTTGTTAGTTCTTAACTAAGTACAAGGAGTATTGAATTTCCTAGTTCCTGAATGTTGTACAGCTACCCTAGAGGCTATTTGTGTATTTATTATATTCAGTACAAAACTTCTTGCCTTTATGAGGCACAAGATCAAGTACCCAAAACCAGATTCTACCCCAGTAGGGTCAATGGGGTCTTCACCATCAATTCTGTTGGAAGCAGAATTAAGCTTTTATGTGTTGCACTATCTTGTTTGTGAATGACTAAATTACCAATTTGTTTCAGTGCCTCTTTCAAAGCTTATTGAAGACCAAGAAAATCTTTTTTTCACAAACTCAAATCTTTCATCACAGTATTTGAAAAGTCTATGCAACTATCGCCATCATGAATATCACCACTGTTTTACAAAGATACCCTGAGGACGCTTTAGGAAGCAGAAAATACAAGTGGAAGGAGAATGGTGGGCAAACACACAGCTGTGTCTCTGAGGCACATGAATCTTCTGGAGGTTTGACTGAAACAGACCAGTCAGAAGCAAAAACAGATGGAAATGCAGGACTGGTCCACAATACATGTCTTCAGACACAGAGATTTCAATAATTCATTTATATACTATCTGTGCTCTAATGCAGTTGCTCTTTGGGCAAGTGAACATTGTTGCTTCTATCTCAAGTCAAGAAGAATTAGATTATAGAGGATAAACTCAAACCCATAAAATGAAAAAATGTAAGTTCTGTGATACCAACCAGAACAGTTAATATCATATGTTGTTTTCTGTGTACTCCTATAATACAAAGAATCTGAACATCTTCCAGTGGTGCATCAACTGATGCAGCAAGTACTTGCTACATGTGTTTGCTTTCTTTCCTGTTACTACTCAAGGGCTCAGTGTGTGTCTGCAAAATGTCATGTCCTGTACTGGTAAGGACTCTACCTGACTGGGCATTTAGCCTCATTATTACTCTGTGCTGATTTTAGACAAGTGAATTGACGAAACACCCTAACAGAAGAATATACAGTCATGAAATTCAGAAGAACTCCTTCAGAATACTTCTGTTAGGCTGTTCTTCTGAATATCATGACTGTATATTTTTAGACTTGTCCCCAGGAAAGCTCAGTCTTTATCCTTAAACTAGAAAATGAAGATGTAGGTTTTTAGGGTACCCCTTCAGAGACACTTTCAAACACTGCAAATACTGTGGGTATTTCTGGCTTTTGGCTTTGGTGAAGCTTAAAGCATCATTTATGTGTTAAATACATACAGACACTGAAATTCTTCCTATGATAGCTCCTGTTACACTTAATTTGTTTCAAACAAAATTTTAGTGTCCTCTCCTGAGGCCTGATGGTCACAGCCCAAAAAACTAGAAGGTCTGTTTTTAATCTCTTTAAGGCAGAAAAGTGCTGTCTTTAGTGAAAGCAGATGGGAAAGCCTGGGATTCCAGGCAATTACACACACATAGTGATCCAGGAATAGATCAGCTGATGATGTTAAACTCTTTCAGCCTGCTGGAATTGATGAGTCCTCTTTAAGAATAGACTCAAAAGAGTAATATTTTTCAAGTTAATGGATTATAACCCTTCACATTCACTTTAAAAGAACAGGAACTTAGGGAAAACATAGCCTGAAGGCAATACTTCTTGGTACATGATTACATTTCCATTCTCAGTGTCTGTGATGACCCAACATTGTAACTGGGCACACTCACGGAGAGTGGCCTAAACATCCCATACCTTGTCTCCATCATACCCACTAAAATCTCTTTGACACATGAAGAGTTCTGCAGCCCTAGCAGCAGCAAAGGACTTGTGTTACCATTGCATGATTGAATCTATTAAAAGTAATTATAATCATTAACCACCACGCACGGCAGGCAAGAAAAGGGGAAAATACTGGGAGGCACCACAGAAGTATGAGATTTAAGTCACCTTCGCAGCCTTCTGACTCTGAGCTTTCATGGACCATTCACATAGTTCATATAATTAAAGCAGACCAAGATTTCTCTGAGAGGCAGAGTTTTGTGGACTGCTAGTGAGCAACATGACATCCTCATATCCTTCATATCAAGTAGCCCATTCTGGTCCAAGGTAATGTCCATATCCAGAGGTTATGTCTTACAGCATACTCCCACTAAATTTGTACTGATTCCTGTTCTTGAAGGATGATCACAATTTTTTACTTTTGCGCTCCTCCAGATCTGCTTGGCAGAAACTCCAGTGAGAGTGTCCCAGACCTGCCTTCAGTACATTTCTAGGAGTTTGGCAGATTTCTCTGCAAAATCCGAGCTGTGGACAGTATGACTACATTTCTCACTCCTTAATCCTACAGAAGCATTTGAAGTCTGTCAACAAGGTTGTTATTCCAGATTATTATCTAGGAGATACTGAAATCATAGGTCAGAAGTGTAAGTCAATGTATTAAGGATCACTGCTAAATTTGCAAGAAGGCAGCTTTCTGAAAGAAGGATAATTGATCTCCATACGAGAGGGATTTTACATCTGGTTTTAAGCCCCTATTTCTCCAAATAGTTCAAAAGTTTATCAATAAAAGGGTAGGGATGAGTTGGGATGAAATGAAACACCTTTTTATATGGAAGGGCATTTTAAGGTTTCTGGTTCTTCTTAATTTTAAATGAATTGAAATAATCAATTTTAATAAAATGGAACCATTTTGTTCAGGAATAGCCAAAAAAAAGAGCATCCTGAGGACAATCGCATAGGGTTTTATCCACCAGCGGTCAAGACAAAGTTGTGAAACAACTGCAGGTTCTAACAAATCTGTAGCTGGCAATAAAGTGATGTGATCAAATCAGTAAATAACTAAACAGAGATCTGGATGCTGCTCCTTTTCCTCTTTGCAGCTGTGGCCAGTAGCTGTTTTTCATATGGCTGGAAGGCACAGGTAGGCTGCATTCTTCATTCTTTGTGTACTTTCAAGGATTTCCATGCTTCTTTCATGAACTTGCACTCAGCTATGGCATTTACTGTGTGATTATGAAGTGCTGGCTGTGATGCCAAAGTTGGCTTCAGAAGTATCTGCCCTGGAGCCTCTGGTGACTATTTTAAACATTTCAGTGACCTGTTTTATACCATGGCCTCAAAAACAGCTATAACTTCACAACTTAGAGGCAGTACATTTCAGCATAGCATTGCAACACTTGTTCATGGCTGTTAAGAAGAAAGGAAGGAGCTTCTTAAACCGGCTTTCCCACTGGAGCAAGCAAACAGACTTGACTTAATTCCTTACAGAAATACCATCCATTAGGCACTGCACAGTGAGAGTCCTGGGCTTTTTACTGATTGAGAGCAATCTAGAAGTCAAATCAGTGTGAAATGTGGTGCACAGCTAGAGCAAACTATAATACGAAGGAGGGTGCTTCCCTGCTCCTCACAGTTTTGCCATGACCCAAATATAATGGTCTAATCGGTCTGTATTGAACTTAGGACTCTGTTTCTTGTTAAAGGCAAGGCCACATTTGCTTCATTAATCCCTTGCAGAACTGTCTACTGAATCCTGAAGTTTATTTTCACTGAGGTCTCTGTCACACTTGAGTCTTTTTCCCAGTACAGGGAATTGCTGCATTTTCCCATATGGCTTCCACATTTCTGGAGTATATTTTTGTGTGTAGATATACATATATATGTTCTCCTACCCTGCTCTTCATTAAAGTAAACATACATACCATAAGATCTCTTTGTCACGTAGCCAATGCTTTCTTGGTATGCATGTCAATTGCAAAGAACATTCTGCCATTCTCTATGTGTGTCCTATAGAGCAGCTCTGCTGCTGTGTCCATGCTCAGCTGTATAGAATACCTGCTGGGCATGAAAATGCTCAAGTCCCTTCATAACTTTCTGAGAAACTGAACATTCCTAACAAAAGTCAGTATCCCTGGAGATTGGGCATTTGCATGAAACAGTCAGTAAGTTACAGGGAGAAGTTCCATCTCTTTCAGGAATTTTAACTCCTACATGAAAGCTGCAGAAAGTGACTATTTTCAGTATGGAGTAGCCACCCCAAGCCCTGCCCTGGAATTAGACATCTGTGCCAGTGCTTCCTCACAAACACATATAAGGAGATTTGTCGTTTTTCCCAACAGCCTACTTAGGATCTTTTAGAAGACTCACTTTCAGTGGGGTCCTATACCTAAGGGGAATTTCAACCCAAATCTGGCCAGAAAAGCTAAATCCCCATCAACTGCGTGTGTAGATACTATATGTGCTCCTCTGTGTTTTTATGTTTATGCAAAAACAAGGGCATTTAATTAATTGAGTAAAAAGAAGCACACTGAGGGAAATCTCATTAGGATCAAGGAAAATTATGTTTTGTAAGGTATTGGTAACATGTAAATTTGGTACTGATTTATGTTAACATTGAAGTATGTACGCTTAATTAGCATTGATTTTAAAATGGAAAATGGTCTCCTGGGATACCATAGAGCAATTCCTTATGTCTTAATTTGCCACGAATACTACGCCAAGAAATGGGTCTTAGTAGGGACTAACCTATTTTAGGCAAAAGGAGATGTATAAACTTGAAAGAGACAGACTATACACTGTAAGGAGGAACTATTAGGGTAATCTTTCTAGATCTCATGTAAAAAGTCTCCTTTAGCTGCCTTCAGTGCTTGCCCAAAATAAGCAAGCTTCTCCTTTTTTTCCATCTTTCACATTCCAGTGAAAAAGAGGTGGAGGTCTCACTTAACACTAAAACTATAATTGTGGTAATATCATACATACATAAATACTGAATGAATGGGAAGATTTACAAGGCAAGAATTTATGGCCCACATTCTGTGCTTTCTTTTCCTTTTAAAAGTGCTTCTTAACCAGAAATAGATTTTCATGTTCAGTTTTGCAGCACCTTGACCTTCTCCTTTAGCACTTTTTCCTGGGACATCACACAGTGCAAATGCACAGCGTTGCAAACCTGTTCATGAACAAAGGTGCAAGCAAGTGAAGACCACGTGGTGCAATGAACCCCTGGGGAATCGTGCTGCAGAAACGTAGGTGCTGGGAACAAGCAGAGTGTCAGAAGTCGAACTTAGGTGCCACAAATCATCTTAACACACAGGAGTTCAAAGGAGGACACAGACACCAGCTGTATTAGGAGGATGAGGCTGCACAAAGCTTCCACACTGTAGTGAGCACTTTCTCACACAAGCAGTCCTTGGGCTTCCATGGGCTATAAACTCTCACCTATCTAGAAACTGTGTCTGTAGGCAGCTCAGAACTGGAGATCACTTTGATATTTGTTTTGTGTAAAGGCATTCATATAACCATGACACATGTCAAGATAAAACTGTTAGATAATATCACATACCTCTACATTGCTGAAAGGAAAACATTTATGGATAACACAAGTGAAATGCACACAGCTTTTCCCAAGGAAGCGAACATAAGGTTATCACGTACATCTGCGGACAGTAACAGATGGCAGCACCAATTGTTGTTCAGAAAGTTCATGTTGTTTTAATTTTCTCAAGGGCGATACATGGACATGGACATGATGTGTTTCTATATTATCACATTTGTGCACCACTTACAGAAGTGCTGCTGCTTCCCACCTTTTGTGGGGTCACCCTGAGGCAGACCCCAAGCAGAGGAGAGGGTTAAATGAGCTCCCATGGCTCCCTTCTCTCCTGCCTCTCTTTGCTCTTGCTTGGCCCCTGTTATTCCCGCAGCACCAAATGCTGGGCTGACCCCTCTGAAAGGCAGCTCAGCAGAAAACTATTATTTCATTTTTTCACAGGTTAACTGAACTGAATCAGCCTCCCAAAGGGGTGAGCATGGATTCTGATGGTAAAGAAAGGGGTGGGGGTGGGGGGAGTGTCTGCACTACTGGGGAGGGAGAGGGAGGAAAACAGGAAGCAACAGGTAGGAATGGACCTGCGCCATTCAGAGCAGCACACAGTCAATGCAACAAACAGATTTTCTTTTAATAGCTGAATATGAATGGAGCAAAATATGAGCAAGCTTCAGTAATGATGCTTGATATTTGCACTTAGAGTGGAGAGCAGCTACAACAGTACAGATGCAGAGGGGTTGTCAAGGAAACAGACATGTTTTGCTTCAGATGTGCAGTGAAGCACATACTCCAGATGTCCATATAGCCTCATTAGCACTGCGTCTGAATACCTCACAGTCCTTAATAATGAATTTTACCCTTGTAACACCCCTGTAGTATAGTGGCACTTCATCCTATTTTAAAGGAGCAAAAGCAAATAGATGGAGCCAGCTGCCCAGTCATACCAGCACATACCAGCACATTCCAGCACAGACCTCCGAAATCTAAACAAGAACACAGCAGTTGTACCTGTCATCCAGCCAGTGTCATGACTTTGGTATGGGTCAACAATAAATTACTAAGGAAGAGCATAAAGATTACAAAAGTCCAGCTCCTCATCGGACCATTGCTAAGGAATGGTGGCAGGTTCATTTCGGAAGATTTGTGAAACTTTCTTCCCTGAATGTAGCATGGGAACATGGGTGTGGTTTGGGGCTCTGTAGCTCTGTACTTCAGAATCAAATAAACGTGTAGAAAAAAATCTCTTATCATAAGCGTACTGGTAAATGTATTTAAAATACCAAAGGAAAGATAAACATAAGGTAATGAGCAGACATTACCCATTAAACCCCAACTTTTTATCATGCTGCATTCAGTTCTGCTTTCAAACAAGCACAGCTGTCTGTAAGCTTGGAAGAGAAGAAAGGGTGGGAAGGCTTCCCTATTTAGGGAAGATGAAGGAATGGCCCAGTCATCGGCAAGTAGACCATCAGATATGCTACCCAATGTTCAGGTTGTATTTTCCTTACCCTTTAATTTATTTTCCAGTCTATCACATGCCCAGCAAACTTTGTTCTTCTTAGAACAAAGAAACAATTAGAGCAATCATTATTTCTCATTATTCATATAATAGCAATTGCTATGCTGAGACATGCATTTTTTAGATTCCTAGTGAAGAAGGAACAGTGCAAGGCTCTCAGGGTAAGCTGTGGCTGGCAGGTGATGGCACCGAAAACACAGGCCATGGTAACAGGCTTTCAGATCCTTTTAAGAAATCTAGAGGTAAGTAGCAAGAGCATCAGAAAAAGCTAAATAATGGTCCACAGTGAATAGAGAAGCCCATAGTGATTTCAGGATGCATGTCCAGTTCAGAGTTGCTGTTATGAGCTCTGTGTGTCACAGCCTGTTCTGAAAACCTGTTTCGAAAGCTTGGCAACATCCTTTCTTCAAAACAAGGGGGTTCTCTAAGCTGTGGCTCAATCTCGGAACGCGAGCTATGGAAAAGAGGAATGGCATGTCCTGTCTGCTAGTCTTTGCTTAGTTTGTTGAAAGCACTGTTTCCTTTTAGACTGTCTGATCTGGACAAATAGGTATTAATTCACTTAGATGGTTGAAAACAACACTTTTGTCATTCTTAATACAGACCTGACTTCAATAGTTCTCACAAAGGGAAAATACCTGTGTCCTAAAACTATCTTTGAAGATGTCTACTCTCTACTTTTGTTTAAGGAACTTCTTCATCTGCCCATGAGAAATATTTTTCTAGATATTTTTTCAAATTTAAAATATGAACAAGATGCAAAAAGACAAATAAAAATAAGTGAGTGTCAAGAGTATACAGAATCCTATCCAATTTGCCTTCAGAAACATCCTTAAAAACTTCTGTCAAAAAGTTTAAGCCCCAAAACAGTTTCAAGGCATGTGATCTAGAAATTTACAGATTTCTTCCCCCACACACCCTTTTTGTTTCTAATAAAGCAGGCCAACACATCCTGTTGTATCGAATGAATTAAGGGTTTATCTGGAATCCACAGAAATTGAGGGAATGAAATGACTGTGACCTCCTCTGTTTTCATTCTCACATCCTCTGTATCAAACTATTTTCTTATATCAGATTAATCCAGTCTTTGAAGACTTCATTGTTGACCTCAGGGCACCTAAAGCAAGTCATCATGGATGTTCACATTCAGACACAGACTCAAGTCCAAGAGAAAAGCTACCTGAAGCATAAGATTTACAGTGCATAATTTTATACAATGAGTTGATCATTCAGAAATATGAGAGGAGAAATATAAGAAATTCTGTATTGCTCAAAACATTGTACAAGTCAAACTGCAGACTGTGTATTCCCCTCCTTTTGAAAATGTGTATGGGTTTTAACATTCAATTACTACTCATCTCAACCTGTACAGAAATGTATAACAAATGGTTACAGTGAATATCAGCTGATGTATATTGTGATACACTTTAGGAAGCAGAAAAGAAAAAATTTGTAAGAGCAAGGACCAAAATGAAAATCTATCATGAACTGATTAAAGATCAGAAGCCCATGTAACTTTGAACAAACAATTTGAGGCAAAGACTTCTCACAAACACATCTGTTTAATATATGGCACCAAAAGCAAAAGACATCCTTTTCTTTGTGCCCAAAGAGCTCACTCATCCCTCACTCCCTGGTCTCTGAAGTCTCTTTAAATGAAAAATGGGTTAACTGTGAAGGCAAAAGATGTCAACAGTAGATAAAGAGATTGTTGTAACTACCTCAACTGTGCCTACAATAATTTCTCTATCATTTACCTGTTGCATTACTTATATTCATCTGATGAGCCCATCTGTCTCCAAGCCAGCAACACCTCCAATCTAGCAAGCAGCCATTTGTCAAAACCTTCCCCACGACAGGAGACCTGCCTTTTTACTGCACTTACCACCTAACTATTATTGCCACTTTTATGACTGCTAAGCCAAGGCAGTGATAAATAAGACCTTCCCCTGCTCAGAGCTTTTCACTGGAACAAAAGAAAAATCCTCTCTAGTAATCAAACCTGCTACTGGCAGCCTTGACGGGCACAGAAGCATCATCAGCACTTAGCAGCCCTGAAACCAGAAAACTTTCCCAGCTCTGTTCCACAACAGGCTGCTTCAGACCCCCACCC
Source organism: Nestor notabilis (assembly GCF_000696875.1). NCBI lineage: Eukaryota > Metazoa > Chordata > Aves > Psittaciformes > Psittacidae > Nestor > Nestor notabilis. The sequence continues at coordinate 24,781 of NW_009942805.1, read as the reverse complement.
ACAGCCTTTCCTGGCTGACAAGGAACCACACTGCATGGCCACACGCTGCAGGCAGTGCTCGGCTTGGCTTCTTCCTCCACCTGGCTGGCTGCGAGGACATGAAACCTGAGGGGATGTTCCTGCACACCATCTGGGGCTGCTGGAGCAGAGGAAATGCTGGTGTCAGGTGTGTGAGTTTCTGCTTTTGAATGGAGACACCACACATTTTAGTTTTGAAGTCTGGACTGAGAGCTTTAATATGGATTGAGTAGCTGCCACCTGAAGCAAAGATCCAGACCTCGGTGATGTAGCTGGTCAGTTAGTAACAGCAGTGCTACTGAAGTAAGGATTTTCAATTTACAAAAAACACTGTCATTAAATGCCTGTTTCAAAGGGGTTAGTTATTAGAAGAGAGTAGATCTATGTGGATCTTTTAGATAGCTGGAAATAACAATTGCAGAAGAGAATTCCTAAGTTTTACTCTGTAAGTTTAGATGCATGTAACTAGGAGTCCTCAACACTTCGCCATCAGAGTCAAGTCCAGTGAATTTGTATCTGCTGATTTCCTCAGAGGTACTGTGGTATGCAGCGCATGCTACAGATGTGGTGAACTACAGCACAGACAGAATTAATGGCCTTTTTTGAGTTATGTCAGAACCAGTTTTTATTTCCCCATCAAGGACTACTCACAAGATTACCCCCTAATACAGTATTAGTCCCTAATAGCTCTGTATTAGTCCCTAACACAGACCTCAGACTGGATACTTGCATAGTTTAGCATGCCACGCTGAACCTGCCAGTGGCTTTTTTTACAGTACAAAAATTAAGTGTATATGTTAGAGTTCCAGACTAAGTATCCCTGTTGTCAAGTTATGTGCCCAGTGCCTCCACTGACTTGTGAAAATTCAGCCCACTTCAGGAAGATCTCTATGCTACAGCATCTTAATTTTTAGGCATTCTGCTCAGATATGCAAACCAGGTTGGGCTCCTGGAACAGATTTCTCTTAAGTTGCAGGTAGATACAGCACTGAATATGGGCAACCTTCCAAGTAAAGCATTATGTGCCCTTAGGAGTATAGCTGTCAGCAACAAAAATGTTACAACAGCAAAATAGCACAAACACCCCCCAACCATACCTAAAGCTTAGCATATCCTGGAGGCTCTCTGACCTGCCTCTGGTCAAAAAATATTGTGCCCAACTTAGACAGAAGCAAAACTTGAAAGAATTTGATACCTGCATTGTGATTTAAATACTGACTGCAGAGCTGGCCAAACTCACTATTCCTTGTGTCAGTGGGAAAAGTTACAAAAAGTGCTTTAACACTTCGGTGCCTTTTAGCAAACAACAGTGTCAAGCCAACAGATCAAGGGTCACACCAGTCACTGAGCATCATAGACCTCCCACATTTGCCTTATGTAAATAAAATACTAACATTTGCAGCTCAAGTTTCACAGATCCTAACCATCAGCCACATTCATTCTGCACATGAGTATGCCTGTTACTTCTAGGACTTACACTTTTACACTTACACATATCTTTTATACAAATAAACTCCTTGCAGCATCAAGGTATGCATTTAATATTTTCTTCATCATATAAAGGTCACTTGAAGGGACTTTGTTAAGGAATATTTCATGTGAAACAACTATCCAACCGCTGTTACCAGGTATGAAGGATTGTTCCATTTATTTTGCCCACTGGCACTCTAAATGTTTATAAATCCAACTCAGGACCTGATAATGCTGCCAGATTTATACCAGGTGAGCTGTGTGGAGCAGAGCAATGTGGTAGAAAGAAAATTTTAATCCAATTGTGCACTTTAATGGCCCTAAGAGCAACTAGAAATTAAATAGCTTCTGGCGTAACTTCAAAAAAGCCATAAACTGTTCTACATTATGTAGCACCATAATCCCAGAGACCACATCTAAATAAGCAGGGTTGGGAGAAAAAGCAGCTTTATGATAGTCTTCACCAAAATAACTTTTATAAAAAATATTTGTGACCACAAGCTAAAATACCCATTTCCCCAACAACGTATTGTAAATTTTAAAGAACTTGTATTTCTTATTAGTCAGAATATTAACATTAGTATTAGGACATTTGGAGTGTTAACCTTATAATCATAATCAAAGCAGCTGAAGTATTTGATGATTTGGATTACCTTGAAGTTAAAGATTACCAATTCTGAAGTAGATTTTATCAGTAGCACACTGATAACATTGTAGGTATTTATCAACTTTATATGCAGAATAGGAAACACACTGCTTTGTATTTTAGCCTCCAGAAATCAAGTACCAGGAAAACAGATCTTTTCTATACAGCCGTCTTTGGGGGTAATTGGAAGAGAGGTATTCCATCTTCCCCCAGTATGAAAGTGAATTCTCAAGCGCATGTGCATACACACAGACCTGAAAGAAGTTTTCAGTGCTTCAACAGCCTTACTTAGACCAAGAGGTGTAAAATGCTGCAAGAGCACTGTTACAAAAACACGTGATTGCCAGGTATGAAAAGCAGAACTATAGGAATGGGTTAGTGAATTTGTGTACTTCCAGAAGTGGGAACTGAGAAAATTAAAACCTCTGCAGAGAACAGGGCCTATGGATGAATGGTGCACCAAGTCCACTCTGAATCTTAGCCCATGCTATGGGACAGAAATGACTGTGTACTTGTCACTGTAGCAAGAACATTGTAGGTTCTGGATTGACCTTTATGATGTTTCCAGAAGAAGTTACCATTCTTAGGAGCAGAGTTGTATGTTGCTGGTGGATAACCTAAAATTGTGCACTTGATTTTCCCCCACTTCACTTTGGGCTCTGGCTTACTTATTCTGGCTATGAAGTATTTATTTAAGGCCCACAGCAGACTGGCAGGGTCAGACTTGTCAAAATGTTCTGAAAGCTTGCAGCATGAAGCACAGTGACACTCTACAAAAGGCAAGCACGCTGTTTACTGCCTTAGCTTGAGACACACAAGTAAAAGGGAGAAAAGGTGGGCAGGAACGAAAAAAAAAAAACCAACAACAAAAAAAAACCCCAACAAAACATATTTGTTCTCAGAATTATAAGAGTTTTTACCTCCTTTTTTAACGAAAGAAAGGAACTCCCAAGCACAGTCGAAATACAGAATATCAAAACCCAGTCTTGACTGGAGGAGGGGTGTTACATGCTTTAACTTACATTTGCTTTTCACAAATGCTGCTCTTATGACTCCCACCATTCCTGCAGAATGTCACTACTGTCTCCCAAGGATGTAGGCAGGTTAAATGGGACAAAACATCTCTGGTTTTGCACATGTCTAAGCCTCTCAGAGGAATGTGGTGCTTAAGTGTATGTGGTCTTTCACAGATTAGTATGAGAGGGAAGCCTACAGCAAACAGAACAACTCAAACCACAGTCACACACCAAAACATGAGAGAGTGGAAGTAAAGGTGCATGTCAGGGGTGAAGATGTGGGAACAGTGGATTCTCAGGCTCATGGCTAACCATGAAACGAGAGTGGAAGGCAGAAAGACCAAAATCGGGGGGAAAAAGCCATTCATGGCTGATCGAAAACAAGTATTTGCAGCTTCCCAGGGAAGACAGCTGTCACTGTACCCCTCTAGCATACCAAAAGGTAGGTGAAAGCCTGACTGCCTTGGGACAAAGGCTTCAGGAGGCTGAAGCAGCTAAGGGTAACAACTTGCTGCCTCAGCCAGGACCACAGGGTACACACCTCTCAGGAGACTTGCAGTATTGTACACTGTTTTCCAAGGATTAATCGGATGTACTCAAAATGTATTGTGTTTGCCTGGCATATAGGGGGTTCAAAGAGGTTTTAGCTCAAATCAAGACGATAGTAAGTCATTGATATGGCAGTAGTTTGAAGCAAAGGTTTAAACAAATCTAAGTACGTGTTCAAGGAAAACTGAAGTACAGAGCATTTTGAGGCATGAAGGCATCTTAAGCAATTTGTCTTATCTGCTTGGCATAAAGCACATGTTTTCATTCTCCACTCCTAATAAAACCAACAAATGTACTTCTTCAACAAACAGCATATTTTACAGTATATACTAAATCTTTTTACTTTTTTGACCTTCTGATTAGAGTATGAGGCTTTTATTTGAGTTTGATGCAAAACATCTCCAGCTCTTTACTCAAGACACCTGCATTTAATCTATGAATATTCTCAGAAGTTTTTTATACTCTGCAAGAGAAGGCTGCAATCATGCAACTCAGATGTGATTACCAGTCTAAATCACTCACCAGGTCACATTTGCTTTGATAGCCAGTATCTATCATATGGATTCCTGAACCAATTTCAACCTACAATTTAAAACAGTGAAGCAAGTCAGGAAAAGCTAACTGTGACAAGAACACTGTCAACATCCCGCATATACAGAGGTCCTGAAGATACTCAGTATATGTCTACATTATTGACTGTAGTATAATAGAAAAATACCCAAAGGAGACTTAAATGAGCAATGTTAAGGTACTATTAGCAGTCAGGTGATGACTTGGAGCTCAGAGAAGGCTCATTTGTCTAATGAGAAGCAGTTCCCAAAATAAACATAGTTAAGAGGCAATGATGAAAACTGAAGTTTGTATACCAGAACCCACAAGTATATCGAGAGGTGTCCCGATATAAGTTGGCACTCAATTAACCCAATTACACAACTTAATGTTCCAGTTCAACAAAATACTTAAGCATATTCAGGACACTCTAATGTTATTGAAGTTTTAAGAAGTTGGTAGATGGGAAGTGCTTTGATGAAGAGACAGAAATGAAGTCAAATCCAACAGACATTATTTTCAGTTGAACAAATTTACAATTACAACTGGTTGAAAAAAACACCAAGAATTTCTTTCAGAAATTTCTGCAGAAAACTAGTTCAAAATCTCATATATTACATTACCTAAACACTAGAGATTGCTTTTTCCTTCTCCTGCTTTGCTCCCCTTCTATATCCATTCTCTCTACCTTCACTTTCTTATTTTCCTTTCTTTCCTTTACCTTTCCAGTAGAAAAATGGCAAAAGGGGAAAGTCAGAGAAATTGTCTTCAAAAAAAGATGTAGAAACTTTTGAAAATCCTTTTTCTACAGTTCTTCTTTTAGAGAAATGCTATTTAACTCAAGGATTTTTTTTTCTTTTTTTTTTTTTTTGACAGGCTTTTACTTCAAGCTTCCACAAAAGCCAGGCATTAACACCCTTCTAGCAAGGAAATTACATCCAGCCTTTTAAGGCTACTTTCAAGTGATGCCATTTAACAAGATTGCACTAGACTATCTGGAAAGCAGTTAGCTTCTCTTCTGAAGAGCCTAAAAACAAATGACATAATCCTGCAGGTCACAACATGCCTGCAGAGCTCCAAAGAAGGCCTGAAGAAAACTACACAAAATGCAGCTGGCCAAGAAACTGTTTTAGCAATAACAATACAATTATTTAATGCAAACAAGAGTTTCTTGGATCCCCTTTTTGCAGACATTTGGCTTTCCTACCTCCATAGCCAGACAGTGAAAGATATGTATAGAGCTAGTTTGGGACTCACTCCCTACTTATTTTTCTGCTACCACACTAGTACAAGCACTGCCACTACCAGTTAGTATGTTTAGACCCTTATTTTAAGGCAGACCTTCCAAGCTGAGGAAGGACAACCAGGCCCATCCAAGGAGGATGCTATTGTTTTCACTGGTATTTCACCAATAATTCTCCTGACCTTCCTCCGATTTTCATTCTTGGCTAATTTAGGCTATATTGATGACATCTACAATCCCTTTCTTACAGTAATTATTCCTTTGAGCCCTTTGAATCAGTACAAATGCAATTGATGAAAAACATATCAGTTAAAATTTCTCTTTTTTGCTTTCAATGAAAAAGGCTGAAATAAATACCACCTTGGTCTCATATTGGTTTTTGGAGGAATCCATTTTGAAATTATTTCTAAATGGAGGTAATTTTACAGCACCTTTCTTTCATTCAGATACAATGAACAATAACATCTCTGAGAAGAAATGGTTTTATAATTTAAAATAATCAAAAAGAGTCTCTACTGTGAACACCTGAGCTTTAACTTGCACAGACCTCAACAAAAGCATAGCTGTTCTACTGCAAAGGTCCGATCAGGATCCCTGACAATAACATCAGAGCTTCCACATACAGCAGAGGTTTTACGAAGCACCAAGGCAGGACAAATTTCTTCTTTTTAAAAAATGTATTCTCATTTTTCTCTCTGTATTACTAGGGTGGTAGCAACAACTAAGATAGATAAACTGTACTGCTCTTTTTACCCAAGTATTTATTAGTATAGTAGCATCGAATGCAATTTTCATCTTCTCAGATCTAGTTACAACAACAGGAACAGAAAACAGGTAGACTAGATGAGCTGTAGAAATGTGTACTATTACTGTTCTTGTTTAGTTTGCCCCTTCAGCAAACACAGGTAACTAATTCAGATAACAACTGTGAAATCCTGGCCCCAGTAGAGCCAGTGGTAAAAACTGCAATAGCCGCAACTAGTCTTACTCAGTACAAACAAAAACACCAATGAAGACTTATCGTTTATTTATTTCAGTCAAGTTCTTTTAAAACATATTGCAATATAATATTAACAGAGGCAAATGTCTGAATAGTGTTTTTAAAACAAGGTAATATTTCGAAGGAGGAAATTTCACAAAAAAGCACCACCTGAAACTAGTGTAATTTTCACAGTGCACTGCAATCTGCAGAGACCACAGAACAGAGAAAGTATCCACAATATTAAAATAGACTTAACATATTCTGCCCAGTTTTGACTTCACAGACAGCATAAAAATTTTGCATAGGTTATAAAATATATTCAGGTAAAATTTTTGAATTTGCAAAATGTTTCACAATACAAAACAATGCAGTTTTTTGTAAGCCAAATCGTTTTTCCTCTTGTATGGGCAGCACTATATAACCTAAATTATTTTCCTTCTGTAATGGTCAAGTTTTCTATAACAACATGTTGCCCATCATCTGCATAACATTAGCGAAACAGCCACCTGCTGTACTGGATGTACTTACTAACTTAAGCTCTCTGCACAGTTAGGTTCTGCTAGCCTCATACCTAATCTATTACTTTATAAATACCTTCATTGGAAACAGTCTCTGGCAGAAAGAATTGGAGAGACTGTCTCCAGCTATTTTAAACATATTCATGAATGTGGTATCAAAAGACAGAAAATGAAAGCTTTTAAATTAATTCCATATTTCACAGTATTATGTTGTGCTATTAATAAAAAGAAACCATATTAAAAAAATACAAAAGTTCAAAAGTTGTAAATATAATTAATAAGATATACCTGTCAATAAAACATGCAATTTATTACAGCAAATGGGATAAGTGCCATAAAAGTAGCATTCATTGTACATTATATGATTCCTCTTAAACTTTATCTTATTTAGGATCATAGTGCACCACTCAGTGTTGCATGGTATGAGGCAATATATATCATTTTCATAGACACAAAGGCTATAAACTATGCCGTTAATTAGGCTATCATAAATCCACACTGACTCCAACACACACCCTCCAAATTCATGTCACTATAACCGAGGTCAGAGAGTGGCCTTGACTATGGATTCAGGCTTTTTTGATTTTCCAAAAGGGCGAGATGCAGAAGAGGCTCAAATGATCAGCCTTTCTTGCTTGAAACAAGGCTAAGATTGCTGTAAGTTGCAATTACTACATATTTTGTAGACCTTTTTTTAATCATGTGAATACCTTTAGCAAATACATCAGCAAAATAGTATTAGATGCATTATCACCACCAGATGGATACAAAATTGTGCATTTCTGCCACTATGCCTCTAAAAATCTACTCTGAATTTAAAGATAATTACAGGCACTCCCCCAGAATCCTCTGCAAAGATTTACTATACTGAAGAATTCATACTCTGAAACCTCTCTTAGCTGTAGCAATGTTCACTTGTACCTCCCTGGTAGTTTCTCACTCAAATAAAGCATACTCATACAAATCATAACATTACATTTGCTATATGGTATATATAGGCAAATGGTTATTATATTCAAGTACATCTGCACTTTGCTAAAAATGTACCAGATTATGTCTAACATCAGATTCTGACATCTGCTACACAGGTTTAAATCTAGTATTACTCTTAAGTTGTCACTGTTCTGGGGAGTGAAGTCTTCAACACAACTCCATAGCTCAAACAGCAAAGGAAAATAAGGGGTTATGTCTGTGAGAAAGTGACTTTCTTAACTTCCTCAAAAAGAAAATCGTAAGTAAGTGTATCATTTTGAGCCTTCTCTAACATTGTCTTCCCCTGAAATGTTACCTTAGAAATACAGAGGACTGCTCCCAGCAGAACTCCTCTTACATCACATGCAGCCTTCTATAGAAAGCAGGAGACTTCAACTCCAGTGGCATTTCATCTTTGTTCAGTCTCAGTAGACTTCCAGCGTGAAGTACCCAGAAAAACTCCTGTGCTTCTAGGTAATGCAGCTCTTCTGTGTAACACAGATACACATGCTCTCTTTCCAGAAGTCTTTTCACTACCACTACAAAATATCCTGTGTAACACTAAGAGTGTTTTGCAAATGTTGAAGACCTTTAATATTAGCTTCAATGCATCCTTCATCATGACCTTGTGAGAACAAATGAGAGCCTGGCTACACACAGGCACTGAGACCCCTGTCACAGACTTTGGGAACACCGTGATTGAACTTACTATGGTTTGCATACTTAGCTGGCTTACCACAGCGCCCATCCTGTGATGGACTGCTCAGACTTTGCAGCTGAAAGCAAGGAAAACTACTATTCTCTCTTTGGAACAGGAGAGCAATTTGTCCAAAGCTCTCATCTTTAAGTAAACACTTGAAGAAAAAACAGATGATGGAAAGATAACTGCAGTTCTTAAGGACAGACTTACAAAGTTACAAGTAAAAACAGAACCGCTAGATAGAAATCTTGCACTTGGGTTCATTCTTTTACACAAAATTATAGAAGGAGACTATACAGCAAAAACAGTGTGACAAACTCCAAAACAGGTGAAGAGCACAGGAAAGTACATATATTTTAGATATACTCAACCAGACAACTACGTTAAAGTTATATCATGTGTAATATTCCTTCTTTCAGTAAGGTTGATATAAGGCATCTTGCAAGTCCATTATTAATCTCCCTCTTCTATAATAACATACGTGACATACATCTATTCTTTAGTATGGATGGTGAAAGAAGACTGGAAAGAGTTGAGCTATGTGACAGGGCGTACCATTTATACCTAACAAAGGAAATGAGAAAGGAAAGCAAAGTAGCATTTGTGGAGGAGAACAGAGGCAATGAGAGAAAACACTCTACGTAGATTAGAAAAAGAACAGTTCAACGAAAGAGTTGGAAGAAGACAAAAATCAGTGTTACTGAATACACCATTTCTTTGAACTGGGTGATTTAACAAAAAAAAAAACAAAAAAACAAAAAAAAAAAAACAACCCCACACAAAAAACAAAAACAAAAAAAACACCCACAAACCAACCCTTTTGACCTGTTCAGCAAAATAAATATGCTTGCAAATGGTGTTCCTTTTTGTTCAGAAAAATATTTTGTCATTTATAAGAAGCAGAATAAAAATCTAATTTCCAAATGACTCACTTTCAAGATGTTCTTTTAATACTTGGGTTTTTTCCTCTTATATGCTCTTAGAATAGACTTCCTGCTCTTTCCTCTTATATGCTCTTTAGAATAGACTTCCTTCTGATCCTGCAACTTTTCACTGGCAAAACTATAAAAAGGGAAAAACCTTTGCACATTACTTAAATGAAGATTATTTCCAAATGAAATTCAAAGAGTCATTAGTTCCAACGTTTACATGGTAAAAACAATGTTCTATTTTTGACCAAGGTCTATTTCTATATTAAGCATGTATATTCAAGTGTTACTGTTTTATCACCTCTAATTTAAGGCATGTTCTCTCCATTTATAGAAAGCATATTTTATAAGATGTAGACAAATTAGCCTCAAAGTGCACTTCAACTTGTTATTAGCCTGTTGCAATGAAGAAACTGAAAGCAGGTTTCCATTATTTGGCTGTGCTGCTTTCAGTTGCAGTACTAAAAGGTATATATTCACTCTCACCTGCAGTTTTTTTGTGGTCCAGAAATAACTGATTTTAAGACAATGCTTTATTAAAAATAAGAGAGTTTGATCTGAAGTTAAGGTTCCTCTGCCTGAAGATGTTAAGAGAAGTAAAACCCTGAAACACGGAAAGCTCTCTTTTCTTAAATACTGATCATTCAGTTATGATTATATTTAAATATTCCTAAAACTGAGAGCATTTTAGTGGGACAAACTGTTCATGTCAATACAGTATAAGGTATTAAATATGTATAGAATCAGAGTGGAATCCAAATGCAATTTAAACCCCAGTTCTGTGCTAACTTCACTGTACAGAAATTAAGATGAAACCCATAAAATAGATATACTGGTTCCATGTTCGTGCGTGATCTGATTGATCCTTCCACGCACACAGTCAAGAGAAACTGATATCAGTGTTCCATTATGTACTTCAAAAGATGCACGGAGGGACACACTGGTCCATATGCTTCCCTCTGGCATCTGTCCTCCAATCTGCTGAGCAATTGCTGTGGGTTGCATGTGATCCATGGTCAACTGATTGAGAGTCATTTTGAGTACATTGCATGAGTGGATTAGCTTTAAGTTAAATGCAAGGCTGGCAACCCCCTTTTCAGTAAAAATGAAATACTTCTGAGCAAGCTGTCCAGAAGAAACCAGCTGTACCTGTTTCTCATTGGATGAGACCTGGGTGAAATCCAGTAATTTGTTTCTCACAGCTCCAGTAGGCAGCCCTGTAACAGAAACTGTGGCCGATATAGCACTTGAAACTGCTGAAGGGATCCAGATGAGGCTAAACATACTAATTCCTGAACTATCTCCAAAATACCGAACATTGCACTGTGCAGGAGAAAGTATCTCAAAGCTAATCAAATCTCCAGAACCAACTTTTGTGGCCCCAGAAGCAGATATTGACGTGTCTCTGTAATTTACGCCAGATTTAAACACGCTCATTAATTCGCTGTTCGTACCATTCCTATTGATATAAGAAATTAAGGAGAAACCCTCCCGGACACATGTATGACCCATGGAATACAATGCCTGATGGAACACAAATTTGACAACACCAGTTTCAGTGAACTTTATAGCTCTGCCATCATGAGATAAACTTAGCATGTAAGGGTCAGAAACAGAAATTATTTTAAAGGTAGGTCGATAGTTGGTTTGGTAATGCATTGCTGTTGACATCTGTGCACTGAGTGCCACAGCACCCGTGTCATGAGACAACCAAAACAAACTGAGTGGGGTATTAAGATCATAAATATTTAAGTCTTTACTTTGATTGCAAAATTGATTTGGGCTCTTCAAATAAACAGAAAGAGTTTGGCTGGGCTCTACTTCAGCAGCACTGCTTAAACTAGTGCTCTGGAAATATCTTCCTTCTGGCTGTTCAATGCGAACACCACTCAGTTCATAGCCTTCCTCACTACCATTAAGCTTTAAGGAAAGTTGCAAAAAGTTCCTGCAGTTGTGCTTTACTGCAAAATTGAGGTCAGTCCACAGCAGACCATGTTGCCTGAATACCAGGTTATTATCTTCAATGGATAGGATTTCACAGGGAATCTTGCCTTTTATCTTCAAGTTCAAGCCAGAGTAGACCTGAGAGATGTCAGACTTTACATAGGGTAGAATGATATTTGCAGCCCAAGACTCTGAGAGATTATTTTCGCTGGTTACTGAACAAACCGTGTCACTGACAGTCGAACAAGGCACGGCCACCATTCCATCTTCACATCATTCCTGCATTTCCTTATTAAAGAAATACTCCTCTCCACACATGCCCAAAGCTGCATCTTTCTCAGCAATTCCAAGGCACCGGAAACCACCTGTTCACAGGAAATAGACAATATTTTTGTCATACCTTTAAAATACTAAAAATAAGAACTCTACAGCTCCACATATAAAGTATATTTGATAACATATCTAATTGTAAAGGAGAAAACAGATGACAATTATGATGTTAAAAAACTTTGTGCCATCAGAGGAACCTCGAAGCAAACAGAAGAAATATTAGGCATAACTCACCTTGTCCAAGCTGACTCAAGTGGTTTAGTGTAGGAAAGGAATTACTACATAAAGGCAATTCTAACCAAAATCTGTAATGGATCAGATACAATGATACTCCTCCAAAGACACTCCTTTCTCTGAGGTAAAAGGCATGGCAACTAACCGGTGCACTGCGCAGCAAAGACACTTTCAACTAGTGAAGAGTCCTCCTATACAATGTGCACTGTCTGCCTAGCTGTGTTATGGGGTAGCACTGTTACAGCTGTGATTTCTAAAGCAGTGCTTTTCAACCCAAGGGACATAGACCCTGGGTATTCTGTGTACAGTTTTTAAAGAAGCTGCAATACACAAATAAAAAAAACAGAACTGCAAACAGCAGGGTTAAAATCATTATACAGAAGTCCACACATTTAAAAGGTGGAAAATCACTGCCCGAAGACACAAGACAGCAGTGCTCGTGATAGTCTAAAGTTAAAACACTGCTGCAAACAGTAAAGAGAATATCTAGAGATGTCATTTGAAATTACTTTATTTGACATGAAGCAATTTTATGCTGTTAAATGGTACACTATGACCTCAGTGGATCAAAGAATTCACACCCAAAGAGGAGGTTTTAAAAACAGCCTGTAATTTTCTATGGCAATTTTCCAAGAGCACTGCCAGCTGCCAATGCCTCCAGCTGGAGCAGCTGGTACCCAAAACCTTTGTGCATGGAGCCTTCAGGATCTAAATCAACACACAAGATTTGAAGCACCCTAAAGAACAACCACTCGTAGTTTGTGCCTTAAAACTTAATCATTAATGCACTCACTTCTGCTTTTCTATTTACCACAATCAAAATTCAATAATCATCTTTCTTACTGCTCTTCTTAAATATCCTTTACTGTCTAAATACTGTGTTGCATGTTTGCTTTATTCCTCATCTGAAGGAATATATCTGGGCTGGGATCTGCTCTCAGACTGGAACTACAAGCATTTGACATAGACTCCAAAAGCCATTTTTCTCCATCACTAACCCCAGAGTGGAGTCGGCTATACAGACTGCTATTACGGGCAGAAAAGCACACCACATACTGCAAACTGCAAGACAGAGCAGTATAGATGCACCTGGCCCACAAGGGAGGTCAGAATATTGGCTAAATTTCACTTCTAAGACTACATTACTCAGCAGTGAACACCAGGCACTGTTAATTTATATAGACTTCACATATTCACCCTCATATCTTTGTCTATTTATGTTTCATTCACTTAAGCGATGATTCTCCACTAACACTGATATGTAGGACTACACAATTTATGACATGAAAACAATCTTTGAGATCAGGTATTATTTTGTCTAAAAAGCTCACTGCAGAGCACTAAGATGTTTCCATTTGGAAAAAAAAAAAGTCAAGAGAAACTTAACACTTTGTTACTGCTGAAAGTGTGTGGCCTTTTTTAATTTTTTTTTTTAATGAGAAACAAAACCCAAATAAATAAGATCACATTTTTTCAACCTAGAACATTCTAGAGGGAATACGGGGGTGGGGGTGGGGGAAATCCCAGACGAACTTTCCTTTTGAAATCAATTTTAACCATGGTGTAACTGCTCACATGACACTTCTTAACCAGTTCTACTTCTCAACTCAATGGCTCCTCCATCACTGAGCAGTACTGGATGAACTGCTATCGAGTACACAAATACAGCTGGTTCACATAGCAGAACCAGTAGTGCCTAGAAATAATTCTTATGCTATTTGGTTCTTTAAAATATTTTAATGTGTACATAAGGATCTTTATAAATATCAAGTTTTACAAATACATGTGGTGACTACTTTCACCAATTTGCTGTCTGGTCTTTCATTCATTACATCTGCAGCAGGTGTTCCCCCTGCACGAACTTCTAATAAATGACTTCAAAGCAGCACACAGGCCACTTTATACTGTGGACACAGTGGCAAAAGCAGCATCCTATCCTTTGTTCGGAAGAGGTCTAGCAGCAAATGATAGCCAAACATCAGAAAGACAGCACAGCAGCATGCTGCGACAGCTTTCTGCTTCTCTGTACTGCCTGACACCTCTTCCTGGCTCCTGCTCTGGTCACTGCTGCACCTGGTTTAACAGCGAGCAGCCCAGCTGTACTCAAGCTGCTTTTGTGAAATCAAGTACCTCTGGAGCACATTCACCCGCCCTTGCCATTCAGGGATGCCAGGCAATTGCAAGGCAATCAGAGTAAGCCAAGCACGTATTTTTGCACTGTTACTACTCATAACTGCCTGACGCAAAGGTAACATTCAAGCAGATTCTAAGTATGACAAATTCTAAGCCAAATTTGGATCATCACAAATCAACACAGCTAATTACATATAGGGACTATCTGTCTAGGTTCTCTTTACTCTTTCCTCAGTAAGTTATACAGTAAGACCTCTTTAACTTGCATAGCATTCTGGGGAGAATGCCTTTGATTCCACCTGGTGTGTTCACACCAAAGACAACAGTTTGACTGCTCTCCCATAATTGTCTAAGAAGGAAGTGATGCACTGTACTCCATTTTCACTGATTAGGTAGTTCCAACCGTCATTGCTCCTTGACCACTAGCCTTTAATCAAATAACCTAACAACTCTCATCGCAGTTAAAAGCAACAAAAAGTGGAAGAATCATAGTACCAACTAGGTTGGAAAAGACCTTCAAGATCAAGAAGGTATGATGCAGAGGAAAGTGGAAGGGGAAAGAAAGGGAGGCTTCTAGTTGCATGTTTCATTACTGTTATTTGCTCTGTCACCCTTCACACTGTACAGTGAACACAAGTTGCTACAGATGCAACAACCTTTGCATGCAGCTCAAGAAACCACATACAACATCTGGAACTCATATGTCAGATCACATCCCTATCTTCCCTACATTGCCCAAAACAGACATTCAGTTTCAGCCTCCCTTTTGACACATTAATTGCACTTGTACAGGATAATGAGCTATCACGAACAGACAGGCTGAAAGCAGCAGTCCTCTCCAATAAAAAAACAAAAGAATGCTCTCTCTTCCATGTCAGACAGGGATGACATTGACAGGACACCGATTCCTGATCCAGGTGATAGGAAATAGCTTGCTTTTGCATCTTTACAAGCCACCATTAGAATTGGGAGAGAAGGAATCAAGGAAAGAGCCCTTTCCTTTCAAATACATTGTTACTGCTTTCTGTGGTCTGACACACCACCACTATCCATCTGTTTCTTGGCAGTATTTTGCCCTCACTTACTTTCTTCCAGAAGCTGTATAGACCTACTCTTGGTCTGGGTCCCCCCGCCCAGAACCCACTGAGCAAATTGCTTCCCTATTCCAAGCCACAGACTAGAGCAACACCAAACGATTACCACATTGGTGATTTTCCTTTCCTAGGGCTGCACTTCCTTCCACAAAACCACCAACTCAACCAAACCCAGTCTCTTACTAGAGAAGAGACAAAGCCTTACACCTTTCCAATGCTCTGTCTCAAATTTTGTGCCCTAAACTGTCTTGCTTCTAACTGCCCACCACTAAGGCTGTCTAAAAGTGTCACCCTCTTCTATTGTTAAGACTAATGGTACTTTCTCTACAGCATTTACCACATCAGGCTTAAGTGCTCTCTTCCTCTAGTCATTTCCAGTTTTCTGTAGTGTTTGTCCTAATACCAACCAACCCGCCACAGTTTCTGCCCAGAGGAAGTAGGGACAAGTATAAGAGAGACCATGTCTTCTTTTAACCCTTTCCTAGAACCAATTCTCTTCTGTTTTTTTCTCCACCAGTGACAGGGTGCAAATAGCACAAAATCACTCATACTCAGCTGAAAACAGACCTTGCCCCTCAGAGAGGCCATTTTCTTTCTACAGATAAGAAGTCTAGAGGAGAAAAACATAAAACCTAATAAGCCCTCCCTTTGTTATTTGACTAAGAGCCCTCAGTTAGAGGTCACAACTGGTGAACTGATCTATTTGATCACAGAGTTCCTTTCAAGTAGTTGTTTTGGTCTGGTTTCTGACCAAAAATTAGACAAGTAGAAAGAAACCTAATATCTAGGTATAATTTGCTCAGTATGTCTATTAATTTTGCTCTTTTGTGTCTGACTGTCATAAGAAGTAATGAAGGCAAAGTGTGCACTACCAAACTTGAGTCAAATCATGCTCTTAAATGTCTGAAAAATTCCCCCAAGGCCCTGCACATGATAAAACTGTTGACAGTTCCTTGGTATTTGACAATATTGTTACAAAAGGAGAATAAGATTGATGGAGGGAGGCCTCATAAGAACCTTCATTAGATCAAATCAAATATCTACCCCAGTGCAGCAGAAGGAAAATAACAACTATTATTCTCCATTAGCAGTAATATCTTTGATTTTGACCCCATCTGCACCAACATAAACAAGAAGAAAGCCAGCTCATAAGTGACAATTAAAGCCAAAGCATATAAAACCCTATGAAAATAAGGTAAAAGGGACCATCCAATGCTCCTAGTGGATATTATGCCCTAAATACCCTACTGTCCACATGAACTGCTATCAACTTACAGCTGAGTGTTTTTCAAACCCCTTTGATTCCATCAAGCTGAGCATGCTATTCACAAACATACAGGCCTGAGTCCTTATCTGTGTCTTTGGTCTGTTCCTTAAGATCTAATGAATATAACTTACCTGGAGTATTCAGGCATTTTATCCTCTCACCACACATGCTTGGAGATTCAGTGCATTCATCTCTGTCCTGTAAATCACAAGAATCACATTGAAACAATTTAACACAACTTGAATTTGAAAGATGCACTTCTTCAGCAACTGTGACGCTCATCTGTCAGAAATGGCATATGCAGGGATGGACAGCATGATCCCATAGACATGCTGGAGCAAGACAACTTCTTTTGGATTTGTCACCTGTTTTAATAAGGTATTCAAAAAGACAGTGTGGTGTCCACAGAGAGCTAGTAGTGTGAAGATAACCAGCTAAATGCATTGGCTGTATAACTAACACTTGTTACAACGGATGATATCTAAAACAGTGCCTCAAGGACATTGTAACAATCGAGGGAGTGTTAGGAAAGGCTGCTAAAGACAGTTAGTCTAGGAGGAAGGTGCTAACCCAAAAACACACAAGAAAGTAAATGATAAAGTAGTATTTCCTGTCAACAAGCCCTCCTTTGGCAGGCAGAGGGGAAAGAATAACAGGCTACAGTTGCATTTAAATGCTAGCATTAAAGAAACCTGAGACTAGCAGAGGGAACCCACAGACTCTTTCAGGTTCTCAGTATCTTGGGCTTAGGTCACTAGCTGTTCAGGCTTATGTTAAGAACTGTGGGCAACATCTGGCAAACAAGACAGTGCTTTAAATACCAAAATTCTCCATATATTTTAGGACTTTTAAATGAGAGAAAGTGACAAAGAACAATCTCATTTTGATTACATGCTAAGTCTGTAGTGCATAGTAAAATGTATGCCATCATAAAATGTATTAAATAATAAAAGTATGTGTGTTGTATTTTTATATGTTTGTATGTTATGTTTAAGATGGAACTAGTTTTTACATTAGCTTTAACTGACAACTTTTGTTTCCAAGCTTATAAATAAATATCTGACCTCTAGTTTAGCTTAGTAAAGCTTTCCACTGCTTTTCAGAGGTGTCTAGAAGTTCCTGTATAAACAAATATAGCATGCATAGGTTTAGGTGTCTTAGGATGCCTTTTCCTACCATGATGAAAAGAATTAAAGTCCTGTCAGCTGTCAGGTTTGCGAAAGCATCACACCCAAGAGGCACAAACTAGTGCCCCATTTAGAGCAGTAAATGGTAAAGAGAAAAGCCACAAAAAACTTCAGGCAGACTTTGAACCCATTTGGTAAAACACATGCTTCCAACTGGACCTCTCTAGCTCTCCAAGTAGTTATTTCAAGAATGCTATCTCAGTATGTCCAACACAATACTTCAAAAGCAGTAACTTAAAGATACAAAACTATATTTCACCTGGCAAATCCGATCAGAGTTTGCAGAACACTCAGCCATTTGGAAAAAGCCAGCAGGACACAATGTGCATTTTTCACATTGTGATGGTGTCTTTTGGAAATTGCAAAATTCATCACTTTCACAAAGGCCACAGTCCAGCAAAGACTCCCCAACATCAATCACTTTTGCATCCACTTCTACCTTATGCACAGAGTATGACTTCTGGAGCTGATTTCTGACCTGGTTCTGAAGACCTTGAAGATGACTTTCAAAATAATTTTGAATATCTTCTTGCAAACTCTGAAATGACATTTGCTTCACAGTATCAAAAAGCATACCATATTGGACTTTGATCAGATCCATTTGCTCATACATTTTTCTTTGCTGTTCAAGAATCTCCCGTTGCTGGCTAACCAATATGTGCTGCTGTTCAGCAAGTTTCTGCTGCAAATCAACAATGATTTGCTGTTGGCTTTTTAGCATTTCAGTAAATTTCTCATGCCCTTTCGCAAGATGCAGCTGTAGTATTAAGGCATCTTCAGATGGAACTTCATTTTCTCCTGAAATACAAATGATAGATTATTGTTCTTAGAAAAGTAACATTCTAGCTTGAACTATTATCTCTTCAAAGGCATTAAAATTTTAATAAGTTAATGGAAAGTCTCACTAAATTCAAGTCATGATTATAAGGCCAGTTCCTTTACTATCTTTGTAGCCCTTACATGGGACCAAAAGGTCTTCCATTTCATATGCAACATTTATAGTTGTAGACATTAAAAATGTTGTAATAAAGCCTCCTGCTTCGGGCATAAATTAATCATCACTGGGGTTCAATAACAGATTAATCATTCCCATGTACATTTTCAAATACAGTAAAGAGTAAATGGTCAATTTTCACTGTAGCGGTGATAAAATGAGGTGATTGATAAAACTTGCCGAGAATACTAAGGGTAGTAAAAGTAAGGATCAGTTGCAAAGAGCTGCAAAAGGAGTCTATGATACTGGGTAGCAGCAATAAATAGCAAAAAAAATTCTGAGGAGATGAAGGTGAAATAAGGCACAAAATAGGAAAAAAAAAATCACCTATTTTGTATCAGATGTTGTACTTGTAGATTATTATCACCATTTGGACACAATCTTGAGGTAATATAGCTACATACAGCTGATGTTGGGCTACAGAGTCATGTAATCATCAGTTCAGAGCCCAACAGAGGTCAAAAAAGGCAAATAAAATGCTAGGCCTAATTAGAAAAGGAATACATAACACTGTATGTATCATTATGACATTATTTAATCAACAGTGCACCTTTAATGCAGCAAGCAGTCTTGGTTCCCCATCTCAAAAAGGGGCATAGAAGAACTCAAAAGTTCACAAAAGGGCAGCAAGGAAAATCTAATGTATGATATCGTTACAACATGAGAAAGTACATAGGACTTTTCAGGGTTGGGAGAAGGGAAAAAAAAAACAAAAAGGAAACCAAACAACTGTGCTGTATTACAAGTGTCCTAACGAATGTGGATATGTAAAGACTCTTCATTCTTTCTTCCAATACAAAAATTAGGAGACATTAAACGAAGGCAGCAAGTTTCAATACCTGTTAAAAGTTCAGTCAGGTCCAGAAAGATGCTGGCCCAATATATAACATAAAATCAGTTTGGGGCTAAAGATACAAAGGCATCAATCAGGAGCAGGAAATCTGAGCAACAAACTATCAGAGCTGAGAAAATGATCTAGACAAATATCATGCCATGCTTTCCACAGTATCCACTGCTGGACACTCCCCGGGAAAGAATCCTGTATCCATACAGTCATTTATCTGTTCCTACGTAGCACTTAATTTTCTCTGTTTAAGTGCAGAACACCACGGATGAAACAATAAAAAAGGCCAGAGCCAGTCCCTATTTACGGTTCCTAAAAGACTTTGCGGTTCAGTTACTTTTATTAACAGCATAAGGCACACATTTTTTGTATTTTATTTTTTTTTATTTTCAGTATTTGCTTAACTATTAAGGTAGTTTCCAGGGCACTGGATTTGCAGAAGCAAAGACCAGGATCCAGGAAAGGCCACACTCCTGATGCAAGTTGGAAATGTCTGCTAAATTATATCCTCAGATCTCCTTCTGTCTAACATGAACAAATACTTCCGTGAAGAGCAGAAGCAACATCATTTGATTCTCTGTGAATTCTTGTTTTCTATTTGACTGGCTAAATAAGTAGCACTACCTTTGCTACCCTTCTTCTTCAGAATACAGAGCCACAACCAAGCTACTTTTGTCCTCCCACCTGAAAGGATTAACAGCTAGAAGCAAACTTTCAAATGCTCATATTCCATTCTCTCCTCTCTTTAATCACCTCCTACAAAGTTTATGCAACCTTGCCTAATTTTAATACCTCTGCTTGTTATCAAATTTGCCTGACATCAACCCATAGGTTTGACAGATACTGGGCAGCAACACAGTTACAAGCATACTGTGATTGCCTATCAAGATTTTTCATCACCCTACATAGGCTCCATTTGTGCTTTAGGCTGGAAAGACATTAACAAATTTCTTTTCACACTTTTAATCTCAGAAGTCTGGCTTACAACTGAGAATACAGGCAGAAGAGCGCAGGTCTTTGCCAACTATTTTCACTGTACAAGTGACAACATAGTACAAAAAGACTACACCATGTATCAGCAAGAGTTACATCTTCAAAGCAGACAAAGTCTGTGAGGAAAAGGACAGCCCTTACCTAGCCAAATAAAACATATGCGTCTAGAAAAATCGCTGCTGAAAGCTGGCATATTGAAGCTTTAGCTACTATGTTGACTACTGTTACTTAGTTGGGTTTTTGTAGATCTCCCTGTAAGTTTTCTGAGATGGACTTCATCCTCTTGTCCTGCATTAATTTGATTTCTTACACGCTGGGATCACATGTGAGAACAGGGCTCCATGCTAGTACTACAATCCAGTTACTGATAAATATAAATGTAGTAAATAATGAGCACAATATTCTTACAATACCAGAAAATGTAAAATCTAAATGTATTCCCCTAGGAAACTGCTACATAGGACTAACAGCCATCACATTTACTGTCAAATGAGCTGCAAACATATCTGCCTTTATCAGTAACTACAGAAAGAGACACTTCTGACTTTAAGCTTGAAATGTTAACAAATTCAGATTTGTAAGAAACAAATAATAACGAAAGTAACATGTTTAAGCTTCCCCTTTCTAGGCCTTTTGGCCATTTTTCTCAATGAAAAAGCTAAAAAGAAATAATCTTCACAGACGTGAGGAAAGTCCAACTGCACCACATAAGTCAGCCCAGGGAACTACCTCTGGAGAACTGCAGGAGGGATATAGCCCAGGATATATTACCAAACCACTTTTTTCCAAAACCACTTTTCCTCCAGTTCTCAGTGGCTGAGATTCAGGGACCCATGACAGCAGCATTCTGAATGATTCCAGCCATCACAAATTTATAGACACTGAGAATACAGGCTCTTCTAAGACAGAGTTATTGGATTTTTCCCATCCTGGGAATCTGGGCTTTTCTCACACACACAAGCAAAACTATTAGAGCAAAGGTTAACTGAAGTCCTGATTGAATAAGATCTATAAACTAGAGCTTATTTTTAAGCACATACTTAAGGAGCATTGTCTTCAACCAGTAACTGGCTGATTTACTGGCAGTAACAATGGCTATAATTTTAAGTACTGACTGCAGTGAAGCTTACTCATGAGATGGACCGACTTTTTATTATCTCTGCCCTAAACAGCCTTCCAGAACTTTGTAACAATGACCACATTCCAGTCAGTCAATTTAGTGTTACTCCCTTTGGCTGTCTAAAGCTCAGCTGGTGAGAATATGAGGCCTTAAAAATCCTTTGTGACTGTTTTTTTCTCTTATTTTTATCCATTTTGCAGTACTATAACTAAACTTTACTTACCGGTATAAGAGGCCCTTCACTGCACGGTAGAATTGGTGCTATTGGCGGTTCACAGTGCCAGAGTGACAGAGAGCATAACAAAGCTCTTGCTTGGAAAAGACTATTGAAAATAAGCTACATTCAATTATGCAGAAGGATTATCTCATTTGCCAAAAGAATTCTGAAGTTGAAATCTGAAACAGCCCAGATGCACTGCCCCAAATGTGGCCTTGTTTCTCTCCTTTAACTACATAAAGTTAAGTCACGGTGAGCATGTCAGATGGGGATGTCTCTTGCAGATGTCTAAAATTACGAGAATTCCACTGCAAGTGATGTTTACACATTAGTAGACGACAGGATGCCAGCAATCCCACTTAACACCTTTCCACATTGCCCAGACAAGCATCAAACAGGTTCTCCCACGAGCAACGCTCAGATGTTCCCATGACCACAGATGCAGTATTACTTTCCATACATAGGCACGCCACACACAGCCATGGCAAGGTCTGTTTTGCAGATATCTGCTCAGTGCTTCCAGGATCAATCCATGACGCAAGAATAATACCACACATGAACCTCTGCTGCATTTCCCCAGTATGCCTGGAAAGACCACATCATCCTGAGGGCATATTGCATGGACAAGGTAGCCCCCAGGAACAATCTGACGCTGCAGGCAGTCATCCTACTGTGAGGAAGGGAAGGTGAAATCTTACTTGGGACCCTCTGATGGTGCCAGTCACTCCTGGTAACCAAAGGCAGCTGTGGGCTGCAGGCACTGCTCAGTGCACTGGTAGCAACAGCATGAGAACCTACAACCTTATCCACCATGTTTAGAAGGTATGAGATATGGCAGCTGCACATTATTTTGCCCAAATGCAGGTGTCTGCAGCTGCAGAGAAGTCTGCCTAAAAGAAAATAACAGAAGGATGTGTCTGATAGGAAATACGAAGGATTTAATGGCAATTAATGAGCAAGGAGAGGAATGCAGAGGTATGCAAAATAAGACAACAGCAACAGGTCCTGTGCATTCCTTCTTTTGGGATGCCAGCCTTTCATCTGAAGTAAGGTGTACTCACAGTGCTACTGAGAAATAGCAGTGACAATCTTGCAGAGGAATGGGCTCATCCGATTTGAAAAGGGAGTACAAGTCTGCACTCCAGCATCTTTACCTGGCCAACAGAAGTGATGGTTCAGCTGCAGCTGGCAGGAGTTTTCCAGATAGTAGCTGTGGTGCTGCAATACTGGCTGAAAAGATGATGAAGATGTTAGTGTGATCCCCACAGAAGGGCTGTGCTGGTTCTAGCAAGCAGCTGGTGGAGAGTAATAGTCACTTGCCTCGTGCAGATAAGCCTGCAAACACAGACACAGTGCTGGAAATCAGCTAGAGTCCCTGATACTGGCCTGTATCTTGGAGGGCTGATATCAGGCATGGTCTTCAGCAGCATTCAAGTAGACTGCACCTCACATGAATGAGGCTACAGCTGGAAGTGCTGGTGGAACTGGAGACTGGGCAGCACAGAGTGATCCAGGTCCTCTAAAGATAGCCAAAGAATAAGACGATGTTTGGCAAAAGAAGTCATGCTGAGCTGGATGCTCTTTGTAAGACCTTCATGGAGGTACAGTATGTCTGCTTTCAGCACCATCCAAGAAGTATTAGTTCTTTCTGTCCATGCAGAATGCCCTTATTTGCCATGGATTTTGATAAGGACTAAGAAAATTAATACCCTGTTTCCTTTCGCAAAAGGGAGGCACAGTAGTTATGACAATAGTGCAACAACTATGAAGAGAAGCAAAGAAAATGGAGGTTAACCACACTGACTTCTCTAGTTTCTGTCCACCTTTGGTCACGGAGCATACAGAGGTTCTGTAAGATATCTGGGAGCAGTATCAGGCAAGATGAAGGTAGACATTGTCACTGCACTAGGCACAAGGAGGGTTAAATCTCAGCCCTGGGACTGGAATCAACACTAAGTGCAGGCAACTGCTTTAGAGAAGGTGTCACTTCACTAAGTAGACATCGGTGAGGAGGTTTGGCATGCGCTTCAGCAGCCCCAGCCCTAAGACCAGTCACACATATGTGACAAAGTTTGAATGACCTTCTTCGTGCTTCCCATTAGCTTTTAATGTCAATGAGGAATAAATCACCCTTCCTCATGTATTTTCCATCTTTCAGACAAGGCATTAAACCAGAACCCAAACTGCTTTGTTGTTATTAAAGATCTGGTGGATCTTATCATGCAGCCAAATCCACATATCCCAGTAAATTACGGAACACCCTCTGCGGACCTGTGAGTATAATCATGGACATACCTGGCTTCCTACAAGGATACTGAACTGACCAGAGCTTTGCTCTTGTCCATTGACAAACAAGTACCTTGAATGAGTTGGGGTTTTTTTAGCTTGATATAGTTTTGTTTTGGTTTTTTTTCCTGGCTATTACAGAAAGACAGTTTGTCAGCAGCAGCAAGTTTCTTAGCAATGGCACCAGTCCATTCATCCTGGGTGTAGAACATACACACACCCCCTACTGAACAGCTATACAGTGTCACTATAAATTAAAACCCCCATAAATACCTGACTATAAAGAGAGAGATAGTTAGCGGTCTTACACTTGTTTAAAAATAGCACTATAAAAAGTTTTACCATATGAGACCCACAGCCAATGAAATGTGCGTGTGGAAGGGTGATGAAGGCAAGAGGAGAGAGGACCCAGGGCAGCAATCCCCACACAGACCACTAAGACCAGTGTCAGATTTGCCTCACAATTCTCCCAAAGCGAGGAGGTCTGGTGTACCCGCACAGGCACCGTGTGGCCGGGCTCCCAGAGGTGCTCAAGCCGCTTGGCTC
>NW_009942804.1:0-4014 GCF_000696875.1 Nestor notabilis | reverse complement strand
TCCAACCCTAACTATTCTATGATTCTAGGTATGACATTTATCGGAAATGTAATGAATATGTATGTTAAGCAACAATATAATCACAGCCTGTTTGATGCTTAAACGAGACACACATTAGGAGGAGCTCCCTGCGCTGCAATAAAGAATACCTGCTTGTCATCTTGAATTTTGTTGTCGAGTTCTTAACGAGTTCTAGAAATCAATAATGACCCATAGATCCCCATAACAACCCACAGCAACCCATAGAGACCCCAGAGTGATCCACACACTGACCCCTGGCAACACATAGCACCCCATGGACACCCTCCACTACCCCATAGCATCCTATAGAGCCACAACTCATGCCCCGCATCTTTTGTTGACTACTGGCATTGCAATAACAGCAGCAGCAGCAGCAGAATCTGTATACATGGCACTTGATAGGGATCCCGAAACGTCCCATAGGGACCCCACTACTAACTGGGGGTGTGGTCTCAGCTAGGGGCAGGCTTCAGGTTGGCCTGGGGTGGGGGTGTGTGTCAGGGGGCGTGGTTTGGATGGGGGCGTGGTCAGGGCTCTGGGCAGGGTTAGTGAAGGGCCAGGGGTGTATATATGCTGGGGTCGTGGCCCCAAGAGGGCGGGGCCATACATGGAAGCTTCTCCTTGGTAGGGAATGTGGGTGTGGCTGGTGTGGGGCTGGGGGCGTGGCCAGGCTGGGGTTCCCTCCTGAGAGGGGTGTGGTCTGCGTTGTGGGCAGGGCTACCAGGAGATGTGGGCACATGAGGGGCGGGTCCAGGTGAGGTGTGGGCGGAGCCTCGCTGGAGCTGAGGCAGATGACCCTGCAGGGGGCAGGGCTTGTCCTGGGGGCGGGGTTAAAGACAGGGGTGTGGACTCAGCAGAGTGGCTTAAATAGGGCTCAGGAAGGTGACGGGGGGTGTAGCTTGTGAAGGGGCGTGGTCTCAGCTGCCGGCAGGTCCAAAGCAGGCCTGATGTGGGACCATGCTGGGGGGCGGAGCCAGAGCTGGGGTTAATAAAGGACTGTAGTGATCCTAGCCAGAATCCTGTTAGCAACCCATTTAGCAGTTAACCTGAGAAGATACAGGTCTGATGCTGTGCTATGAAGCAAATAAAGTTTGGCCTTCAAGCCTGTGTTGTGCTGCACACAGCCGTCGCTCACAGGACGTTATCCACCTAACAGCAGTAACGAAGGAACCTGTAGGTAGCCTCTGGGCACGGGTAGTTACATCAACTGCAAATGCTTCTCTTTTATCCTGAAGTAAAGCAGCAGATTCTCCAGTGAACATCCTTTCCTTTGACAGCAGAAGTGATGAATGGTATAGTTTTGTTCTAAGAAAATAAGAGATCGAGAGACCAAGTTGGTGGTGGAACTTCTCCATAGGCAGCATCTGCCACCAGTCAGCCATGCCCTGACTGGAGGTCCCTCTAACTCCATGCTCCCAGCATCTGATGACCTATATTATCCTTTTGCCTTCTGGTCTTACCTTCAATAAATGGCTTTTTAATCTATACTTTGCATAGTCCAAGTGCTTTTTGTACTAAGATCACAAAGAAAACTGGCTCCAGTGCACTACTGCTGTGAACCCTGTTACCTTTTCATCCTGTCCGGACACAAAGCAGCAGGACCTCTAACGTAAAAGGGCAGCAAGGAACATGGGTGATCCAGTTTATAACCTGAGTTAATTCCATCACCTGCCGCGGATGTAAACTGGGATGTCCTTCATGGATTCATAATGCAGTTACTAGTATCACCTGTTATCTGTGCCCTCTGCAGCAGGAAGCCCATGTTGAAGTTCATCAAGCTGCAGTTTCCCTTCTAGCTCCTGACTTGGTGAGTTGCGCTTACTTGTTTTATTTACACACTCCCGCCTCTGAGGCCCATCCAATTCACAAGGATCTCCCTGACCTCCTCCATATCCTGGACATTGGCCATTCACAACTGCAGGAGGAGGGAGCTGGATGGGAAACAGAGCTGAGTGACTGAAGGGCCTACTCCTGCTCCAGTGTCTGCCAGCTCCTTGGACACACTCCAGTCCCAGAAGGTGCTCTCAAAGGCACTTTGCTTGGTACCCCTTTCCTTATCACAGCCAGTAGAAGCCATGAAGAGCCACTGAGGTTATTCCACCTTCTTAATTTCACAGGTTTATTGACACCTCTTCTCATTGAAGAATTCAGAAGGCAATATGATTTCTGGGTGCCTACAGATGTGACCCCAATCAGCAGCCTCAACTGATTTTGGTACTGCAATAGCTTTAGAGATCTCCCTTTGTTGTTTTCTAGTTCATGCTCCAAGGAGTCTCTCTCTGGTCATCTTCCACAGGGCTTTCCCCAACACAAAAACCTCCCTGACCTAATCTGGCCATCCTGTATAAAACACAGGCAAAAGTGTATGTGTCTTCTCAAGATCATCCTAGTTTAAACACTGTGCTCAAATTGTGTTCCAAGCATAGTGACCTTACCATGGCAGCTTTCCAGACATAGGGAAGTTCAAATGTTAGCAATGAGACAGAGCCATGATTTCATGCATCATCCCCCTGTCCCACTTTCACTGACATACTGTGACCCTCCCAGGAAACAACCAAGGGCTGCAGCTAGCAGACTCCCAGCAACAGGAATCAGAGGAACAGGAGTTTGTCATATCTAAACATATCTAAACCTTTTGAAACATTCAGGTATGACCCATGCTACACTTCCTTTCACTTACTTGGTTATGATTGACTGAACATTTTCAAGACCTTTGTGACTCAGTGACTTCACTGTACCTCCAAGTCAGCACTGTGCAGTCACGTCACCTTTACTGCTATCACCACAGAGCTACCTTTGAGATACTTTATTTACAGATGTTGCTATAAAGAGCAGTACAAAACCACGACACATGAGGTATGCAACCCCTTGTCGTAACTGTCCCTCCTAATCCCACACTTTTACAAATGCATTCTGGATACAAAACCCTTGTGGAAACATTTTGCTGCTCTTGGACCTACAAGTGAATAGATACCTCACCACAGTGCAGCAGCATGGTTCAGTCCTGTCTTCTCCCAGTTGTCAGGATGTTGCTGAGGCTCAATGAGACAGGCTCTGGGTTCAGGTGTGTCCCGAAGGAGAAGCAGTTCCCCCCACCGCCAATAATCAACAACTCCTGCTCACATGGCAGAAAGACACTACTATGATTATGTAGCATTAATGGCCACTCCAGATGCTCCTAAAAAAAAGTTTTGAACATACAAGACTTCAACACATGTACTTCAGACAATGCTGCAGAGGTTATTTCATATCATACCTTCATTAGAAAGTTAAGAACAATCACACTGGGTCCCATCTAGTCCACTATACCACCCACAAATGTGGACAAAAATAAATAGCTAGAGAATCCAGGAACAAGGAAACCACAATACACTCCTGCAGTATAGTCCACACAACAACTTGCAGTTCAGTAATTGTTAATGACAATGTCTTTGTATGTGGAGGACTATTTGGAACAAAATGGACACGAGCGATCCAGGACTCATGTCAATAGCAAGAGTCTGAGTTAGGCACCACGGCCTAGTGATAAGGTTATTTAAAGAATATTTGCAGCTGTGGAATGAGGGAGTTAGCTTGAGAAAGACAACTCCCGGTTATGTAACAAGAAACTCAGCATACTTCAGGACTGATAAAGCCTTCGCGTGTACTGAAAGCTTAAGCCTATCATGAGCTGTATTTATGTGCGTGCATTAGTGGACTTAGCCAATCGAGATTGTATAGAGTTCGCGTGGACAGTTAGAAAGGTTATATAAATAGCTATTCGAGCTCAGTAAAGTGTCAGCATGTAATCATATTGGTTTGTTGTGTTGTCCGTCTCTCCCGCAAATGACGCCCGAACAGGGACCCTTCTTGCTGTTGCTTGCTTGAGCGTTTTAAGACAGCTGAACAGGAGGGTGAGCAGGAAAGCCGACCAGAATAGTTGCTGTACCGGCAACTGTTAGAGTATCTGTGCTGGACGCAAAGCCGCTGTAAAAAGTGAAGTCGCCAGGAAGG
>NW_009942803.1:838-2556 GCF_000696875.1 Nestor notabilis | reverse complement strand
ATATATATGAAAAATAGTAGAAGTTGTATGGAAGTCAAGATAACAAAACAATAAGTTTTCATAAGCCTTTCTTGGCAAAATACCAGTACCATAACATTTTTTTCCTCTCCTTTTCTTTCTATAAACAAAACCTTTTAACAGAAAGACAAAGGAAACACATTCAAATACACTGAGATTTTTCACCAGTGAACTCTTTAAAGGGATATGCAAACAAAACAGACCAGAATGTCTGTCTGTCCCTACAAAATATTCTATTTCAGTATACTACAGTTATTAATCAAGCACATCATATCAGAAATTCATTCAGGGTTCTGACCACCATTGGTGAAGCACAAGAAGTGTATTAAAGAAGTTTACTAATCAAAGCAGCAGCTGCAGCATCTCCTACCCTTGTCCAATATCATATCCCAAGAGATTTCAATGTGGACCATTTTCAGATATATCTATTACACTGCACGTAGGCGTAGAACCAGTGCAAATGAGCTACTCAGTGGATTAGTTGATGGCATAGTCACACTTATGCACCTATTTCCACAAAATGGCTCCTCAAAGCCATTCCAGTTTACCAAGGTAGCCCTTTATTAAAAATAATAGTTTTTTAAAAGGCAGAGAAAAGTTCTGAGCTAAATAATTTACATTTATACCACTTGAAATGTCACTTTTTTTAACCCTCCCCCCTTAATACCAAAACCTATAAACTATTGTACAAACAGGATATGAAAAATGTCACTTGCAGTCATCAATTCTTTCAGTGGAAGGGAATAAAACGCTTTCATATTCTGTGGCTTAAGGCTATAGGTCAAAATAAGCACCACAGCAAAAGGACTTATTTATTTATTTGAAAGTTTCATGCTGCAAAAATGAACGACAGACAAAAAGAAATCTCTGGAACTGGAAAAATTACATGAATCAGTGGCACTGGATTGCTGAAACACTCATTATGGAAGTGTCGTAAAGGACAAGACACAGTAACACTAACTCCATCCCTATCTCCCCCAAACAATTATAGTTTCATAGACATTCCTACCACTAACACAAAATTCTCCAGAACTGAAGTGTTTGTTAAGTGTGTCTGTGTGTCAAGTTTCATGCTGGCACATACTTTTGTCCTAGCTTGCAAGATCTTAAAATTAAGGTTTCATTTGGATTTTTATTTGGATTTTTGAGGGATATTTTCCTTTACTAGGATATAACAGAAATAATGCTGTGGGAGCACGTATTTTTCTAACACAGTTATTAGACTTGATGCTGCTTCTAGAACTATGTAGAGAATTGCAATATTTCCTTGAATACAAGCTGCACTGAATGCCAGAGTAGACTCTGATCACAAGGAAGAAGCATTCCATGTTTATACACAGAGATAAGTCATCCACCTTAAAAGTCTCTTTTCCTGTTCATGTGATACTTGCCAACATCCATTTCATGGGAGCAGCTCATTTTCCCATCCCACTGTCTCATCACATAGAAAAGAAAACGCACATTCAGCAAAAAAAAAAAGAAAAAAAAAAAAATCTTTTCCCTAGATAAAGCTGTGGGAAGTTTTTATAAACACCATAAAGATTCCACGTCATGAGGTGAACAATGATGTTGTCAGAAGTGCAAGGCTGGCTCACGGGTTCTTCACAGCAACACCCCAGTGAGCAGCCAAAGCCTCACTACAGGGTTTTTCGGCCTAAACGCTCGTGACCTAACATAGCACACAGATAAAGCTCCTGCTG
>NW_009942803.1:0-669 GCF_000696875.1 Nestor notabilis | reverse complement strand
GCTGAACCATCCCCTCTCAGCTCACACCACTCAGCTCCTCTGACAAAGACCCTGTGTCATTGCAAGCCACATTGCTGGAGAAGAGGGCGGGGTGAAAGAAGAGAAGGGAGGCACACAGGGAGGAAAAAAAATGCAGTCTACAAAATAGATGCAACCTACAATCGGTGACATTCAGTCCTTCACCGTCTCCTCATGAGATAAACCTGCCGTACCATCTGCCTGCAGCCAAAACCACCAGCAGCTTTGAGAAGGTAAAAAAGCTGGAATGAATATCTCAGCTGCCCTCCTGGCTCTCTAATAATGATCCCTGCCAACAGCCTAAATAAAACACCCAGACACCCCAGTACCCTGAGCATCTTATTGTAAGGCTGATTAACTACAAACCAGCTGAAAGTAACAGCGAAAAGGTACAAAAACGTGAATAAAAATCAGTGGGCCAAAGGCCACGCTGGAATACATGACTGTGGTTTGGGTTTCCTAACCCTGCTGATTCAAAACAAGGAGGTAGCACCAACACTTCACCCTCCATCTTCATCAGCACCTCACCACCCTCCTGCCCGGCTCCACTTTGATCGTTATTGGAAATAAATTAAGATTGACTTAAAGCAAGTAGACTGCCTCAATACCACTTGGCTCCACAGCCCAGAGCTTTCACCCTACATCCGCATC
>NW_009942802.1:1142-1686 GCF_000696875.1 Nestor notabilis | reverse complement strand
GAGAAGGTTCTGGGGGGGGTTGTAGGTACAGCCTGGACTTTGCCAGGTGGGGGCCTGTCACCCTGCCCCTGTCCCTATCTCTGTTCCCATCCCCATCCGCATCCCCATCCCCATCCTCATCCCTATCCCCATCCTCATCCTCATCCCCATCTCCATCTCATCTCATCTCATCCCCATCTTCATCCCATCTATTCCATCCCCATCCCCACACCCCTATGCCTATGTCCATTCCCATTCCCATCCCCACCCCTATCTCCATCTCCATCCCACCTCATCCATGCCCCCATCCCTTCCCCACCCCAAGACCCCAGCCCACCCCCCCTTTTTTTTCAGGACATGGGGGTTTATTGAGCTGGGCACTGTCCCCATCACGCCGTTTGCCGGCCCTGGCGCCTCTTGATCCTCTTCTTGAGGAGCAGCAGGTCCACATAGAGCAGACGGCCCAGGATGGTGGAGGCGCAGATGAGCCCCCCATGCAGGGCCCCTGCCAGCCCGCAGCTGAACACATCCTGCCCTGAGGACAGTGCCGCCGTGGGACACGGCC
>NW_009942802.1:440-1090 GCF_000696875.1 Nestor notabilis | reverse complement strand
GTGGCCATGGGGCCGTGGGGCCAGGGGGACATGGGGAAATGGGGACAGGGGGACACAGGTCCCTTACCCGTCAGGTAAAGGTTCTTCACTGGTGTCTCAGCTCTCATGGCAGCCACCACAGCTGGACTGAAGCGGGCAACGTCATGCTCAGCCCCATACATCTCCCCACGGGGAGCCCCCAGATAGTGCTGGTTGGTGAGCGGGGACGCTGCCTCCACGAACTCCACCTGCACAGGCACATCAGGGAGCTCGGGGTGCAGGGGACACAGGGGGCACCCATCCCACCAAAGAGCAGGTTCCACCACAACAGCTCCAAGCCTGCCTGGTGGGTGCAAAGGTCGTGGGGGCTGGGATGCCCCATGGCTCTGTGGGGTCCCCACAGGGCACCCCTCGTATTGGGCACATTCTCATTGGGTACCCCAATCCCAAAGGTAGCCCAGCCCCACCAAGCACATTCCATAGGGTACCCTATTCCATAAGGCACCCCATCTCTTAGGGCACCCAATCCCTGCTTTACACCCACATCCATGGGGCACCCAAACCCTTTGGAGCATCCCATCTCACAAGGCACCCCGTTCACACGTGGCACCCCAACCACACAGGACACCCCATCCCTGCAGCCTCCCTTGGTCCCCACCACAGTGCCAGGG
>NW_009942802.1:0-404 GCF_000696875.1 Nestor notabilis | reverse complement strand
CCCCTCCCCCCCAGCCGCTGGGCGATGCTCATCTTGTATTGCTGGTACTGGGCACCGCGGTGCTTGGTACGGGTCCCAGCCCACTCCTCGAACCACTCATACCGTGCCATGGTCAGGATGGTCATGCAGGACCGGCCTGCGAAGGGGGGACACCAGTGACAACCCCAGCGCCGGAGACTGGTGTCAGCCCAGGACATGGCACTGGTGGTGGTGCCCACCCCGTAATCCTGGCTGGGGGACTAAGGAGCCCCTGAGCCCACAGATGTGAGTGGATGAGGGCTGCAGACCTGGGGTGGGGTGAGGGACCCCCCCACTCCATACCTTGGTGCCGCTGCTCATAGGTGGGGTCCTTGGCGGCGGGGAAGGTGATGAACATCATGGCCAGGTTCTCAGGGACATCGTCA
>NW_009942801.1:0-17212 GCF_000696875.1 Nestor notabilis | reverse complement strand
TAACTGTTCTATGATTCTGTGATTCTAAAAGTACATTTTTCACAGAGCATCAGAGGTGGAATTTGTAGTATTAAAGTGCCATAATACAGAAAGAATTAGTTCATAACGAACTTCAGATGCTTATCTTGTGAATGAGCCCAGTGGTTTTGAAGGTTTCAGACTGTGCTTTGTCGTGAAATTTAAGTTTTCTGTGAGAAGGGGATAGACTAGATACTTCTAGGTGAAAGTAACCCTTCGGTACTATTACGAACACATTGACAGGGAAACCTATTCTACTTTCCATAGGAAAATATCTAAAAATGAAAAACAGTTTCTATTCAATTAAAAAATTGCATCTTATTTTAATTTTGATGGGTGTTTCTCTTTCCATTTTACTTAGTTTGATCAAACAAATGAACTAGTCTTCTGAAACCTACTAGGTTGCAAAACACTTTTTAATTACATGGACTCTAGTTAAAAAATAAGTGAAAACAAAAGATTTATAGCTACACGCGTTCTGCTCAGGCCTGTTAGGAATTCTTACCTTTCTTGTAAAAGAGTAAACAAAGACCAAACAATATGCTTTTCTTTTTACAAGTGTATCTTCAGGGATCACAAAAATAAAAGGAAGAAAAATGTAAGTACACTCCCAGAGTGTTGACTTCTATAAATCAAGGATATATAACTAGCCCACTGTATCCAGTATAGTACTGCAGGCCACACTAATTATGGTGTATGACTTTTAAAGTCAAATTAGATGATTTTGTTTTACTAGATTTTGACAGCTTTTATTAGATCCACTGGAATTGCATATTTAATAGAAACCATGCAGCTGCAAACAAAACCACAGCTTTAAGAATCTTGGGAATTTCTTAAGAAGGATACCACCATCTTTAAAGAAAAGCTATAGTTTTATTTTAACTGCAAAATTTAGATGATCATTCATCTTTACACTCTCAATGTACCCCCTTCAGCAGCAATGCATAGTATTCACATGCATCAATACTTTC
The DNA here is from genome assembly GCF_000696875.1 of Nestor notabilis. NCBI lineage: Eukaryota > Metazoa > Chordata > Aves > Psittaciformes > Psittacidae > Nestor > Nestor notabilis. The sequence continues at coordinate 16,223 of NW_009942801.1, read as the reverse complement.
ATCAGCAGATGCAATAGTCTTTGTGAAGCATTTCTAAAATGCCAACCAGCCTCTGTAGCAAAAATTCTTTTAAAACATTCTCAAAAGATTACAGGGGAAAAAAACCAAACCAAGCCAAAACAAACAACTAAACAACAAAAAACCACCACAAAACACAGAAGTTGGAGCCAACAGCTAAATAATAGTTTTTAAATAGCATTGGGAGCAAGCCAGTATAACAACTGTTCTTGCACAGAATTCATAATCTGTTTTATCCTGTGCTGAATGTCATAAACTACCTTTCTAACCATACTCAAATGTGCTGAAAGCTTATTCAAGAACACAATATGCCTAAAGAGTAGTATTATGTCACCCTGTAATTTAAATTTAGAGAAATGCTGAATGGACTTCTCTAAAATTCCTTCTCTTTAAAAAGCCGACAGAGGTCTGGATGCACATAAACTTTAACAGAAAAGATGCAAAATTCACTTTTTTCTGTCATGTCACAAGGGATGCCAGATATTCAAGCAGTGATAATAAAGAACTATAAGCCTTTTAGTCCTGCGGTAAACTGTCCTGTGGTGTGTTCTGTATGTCATAATGTTTAGAAGCAGTAGGAAGCAGAGTCCTGCTTCTACTGTTGTAGATCACCTATAGGTAGACTCTATCTATGCCATCTTTCAGAGGTGGATGAATGTCCATGACATCATAGGATAAATTGAACAGAAACTCTGGAGTCTCCTGTCCAAAGCAGGGCTAGTTTCAAAATCAGATTAAATTGCTCAGGTATGTGTCCAGTGAAGTTACGAAAGTCTTCTAGTTTCAGAGATGAACCTGTTTCAGTGTTTTATGTTCCTTTTTTTTATATCTGCCTGAAATTTCCATTGCTGTAATTTTTGTTTATTATGTCTCCTTTTTTTGCTCCTTTCTCCAAAAGGACTTGCTCCATCTTTAAAGACAGCTGTTTGGGATCAAAGAGCAGCAATTAATTTCTTTCCATTACTCTTCCCTTCTACAAATTTATCTCTGTCTTCTCTGCATACATTATATAGGCTCAAACCCATGTTTAGGGAATGTTTGAGTAAAAATCCTTTATCTATGATAGTGTGGACTCATATCTCTATCTAGTATGAGCGGGAGGGATATACAGTGTCAAGCCCAGCTGTTTCTATCTACCTCTTCTGTCCTGATAGTATTATTGCACCATATCTCATGAGAGAGCCCTCTTTTCACTGTAATGAAAATAGGTTTTGTAACCAGGAAGAGCTCAGACAGAGATGACATGTTAAGCCTACCTACAGTAATCCTAGACATAACAAAATGGACTCATGAAACTAGGTTATAGAACAAGTGAAACTTGTTTTTAGCTTAAACTCAGTTGAGAGGCAAATACAAAAGAGCTAGCACCATATTTCCAGGTTTCTTATGAAAATGAGATGATCCCTATAAGCTTTATTATGCTTATAAAACGCATAGGTGACAATCCAACTTTTCGGCTGTCTGCAGAGATGCAGACTGTGAACATGTGTGTATACTGCTCAGGACATATTATTCTCAAACTGTCTGATTCTGCACATGATCCTGTTGAAAAATAGAAGCTTTTACCTACACTTACGTGTCTAAAGCTTTAAAGAATCTGCATCCAGGGTCATTTCCAAAGAGAATGATTCCTTTAAGCAGAAATTTCATGTCATGTAGGCAAGAACAACCATTTCCTTTGTGAAGTCTTCAGAGGTTAAAACTGTCTGAGAAGTACCATTCTGTAACTACAGGATTTTTTTAAACCTATCAGTACAAGTACAAAAAAAAAAAAAGAAAAAAATAAAAATTAGACTTTATGTTTTGAAAAGGGTTCATGAAAAAGACTGCATATAGAATTGAGATAGTAGACAGAATCTGCATTTGAAAGAGAAGTTTAAAAATGCTTTTAATAGGGAGGAGGAGAAAATGAGGGTGATGAAACTATGCACAATTATTAGTTGAAAAAATATCCTATATTTTCTCTTGTATTTATTCTGATGCCAACTGAGTCTGAATAAAAGTAACATTACTGGCACTAACATATGTCAAGTTCTGAGAGTGTTTACATGATTACCACACCAATTATTACTAACCTTTTAGGTAAAGAACAAAAGGCATAACATTTGTATCCAATTATATATTTTCACTTTTCTCAATGGTTACATGAATAGTTCTTTCAAAAGGACTTTTTTTTTTCTTTTTTCTTTTCCTAGCAGTGAACAATAAGGCCATATCTTCACCAACATGTTACATTGATCCAGTTTGTTCTCTCTAATTACATTGATTTAATGCTATCGAACTGAAAGTTCTTACTACCACTGTAACGCAGTCTTCAGGTGGATTCTTTTATGATTGAGACATCCACGTGCCTCTGTTTTTTCTTTTTCCTAATTCAGCCATCATTATGTCCTGTCTTGTAATATATTTTGTGCAGCTTATAACAACAAAATATCAGCTCAGGGATGCTGCAACTGAGAGTAAAAAATCATAAACTCCAGTAGTCCTTTCCAAGTATCCATTAGCTTGGCAGCATAGTATGCACCATCCAGTACATTGAAAATATAAATGAGATTGTACCCTTCATGGAGTAATATAAGGCCACAGCAAGAGTATTGGGCACATACCTGCACACATGAAGAAAAACGTACTCTACCAGTCTTACCTTCTTCGCATACCCTGGACACTAATCGCAGCACAGCTTCATCAAAACACTGTGCTGCTTCCATAATAAAGTCCTCCAAAGTGAAAATATCTGACAACTAACAGACTCCTATTGTAGGGGGTCAGCAAAACTGCCACCTTGGACTTCTGGAGTACAGACTTTGGCCTGTTTAGCAGACTGGTTGACAGAGTCCCTTGGGAGGCAGACCTGAAGGGCAAAGGAGTCCAGGCAAAGGAGTCCAGGCAGGCTGGACATTCTTACAGAAGGAAATCTTAAAGGTGCAGGAGCCGGCTGGCCTCAGATGCCAAAATATGAGCTGGTGGGAAAGAAGATCAGCCTGGCTGAACGGAGAGCTTTGTCTGGAACTCAGGAAAAAAAAAGAGAATTTATGACCTTTTGGAAGAAGAGGCAGGCAACTCGGGAGGACTGCAAGGATGTTGTGAGGTTATACTGGGAGTGAATTAGAAGGGCCAAAGCCCAGCTAGAAGCCAGTCTGGCTGTTGCTGTAAATGACAATGAGAATGTTTCTGCAAATAAATTAGCAACACAAGGACAGCTAAGGAGACTCTCCATCCTTTATTGGATGCATGGTGAAATGTAGTGGCAAAGGATGAGGAAAAGCTGAGGTACTTAATGTCTTCTTTGCCTCAGATTTAATAGAAAGATCAATTGTTCTTCAGGTACCCACGCCCCTGAGCAGGAAGCCAAGGATAGGGAGCAGAGTGAAGCCCCTGTAATCCAAAGGTAGCTGAATCCTACCCTGGGGCCTACTTGTAGACATCAGTGTTCTGGCTAATATCTCTCCTAAAAATCCTAATGAGACATGATCACTTTTAGGGTGCAAAATATGTGACCTATTTAACAGGTTTGTCCTCTGCCTGCTTGTTGGAATGAAAAAAGGAAATACTTCTGCCTTGCAGACAAAGGCACAAGTAGAGCTGTGAGAATGCCAGTCATTTTTGAAGGTCCTGTTTACTCCCCTCCTCCTCTGGAGCCTTCTGCTGGGCTAATGGCCAAGAGAAGGGAAGCGTTTAACTCTACCCTAAGGACCTTCAAAAGTGTCAGTGATGTGTACTTTGGAAGAGTGATACGGAACTGGTGATTCCACATGACAAGACACATCATTACGTGCTCCACATAGTGTCTACTTCATTTCACCCAACATCTGAGAAACACAGAGGTCCTGAAGGATATATCTGCTAAGTGGACATGAAGGACTTGGTGTTCCTCTAAGTTCTTCTAAGTTCTAGAGAACTTAGTGTTCTCTAGAAGGATGCATGACAAAATGTCATGCAGTGAAGTGCATTGTGTTTCTCTGAAATTTTGAGGGGAGAGTAGGTACTGGTAGCAAATAGATTGAAACAAAGAAACTGTTAATTGAGGGGAGCAGGTATTTTATGAGAACAGTACTTGTTGACTTCTCTTTCTGTACACCAAAATGAATATACTAAGGGAATACAAATTATGAGAAACATTGTTTCTCCACAAACAATAGAAAAGGTCAAGCCTGAGAGTAGGGTAACTATGTTGGGATAAGCTTTTAAATATTTACGGATGCCTATGAGAAATATGATTCCCTTCTGTGGAATCAAAGATTTGGGGTATATTTCAGACATGATTTGACTGATAATTACTATTCCCCGTATTTTGTACAGGTACTTCAGTCATTTGCGTACAGTAAGTGAGAAATGCTGTAAACTAAAGATAAAACTGCCTTGTTTCAGGTAAGATTTTTCACTGGTGAAAACACTAAGTATATAAATTCAAAACCATGCTGTGTGTAGCACAAAGCCTATTAAAGCAGACTATGTGCTTAAAGATTTCTCTAGATGCATTCTCAAGTGTATTTCATTCTCCTGGTAACCATGAGGAAGCTCAAGTCTCCCCAGAATTCTAGCATAGATGTATTATATTGTAAGATTTTAAAGATTTTATAAACTTCAGGAAACTATTCTTTCCTGTGTGTATGGAGATTTCTGTAGGATGTACAAAGAAGGTAGTCATTAATGGCATTGGTCCAGAGCCAACTGCTCTAAGTTTGCTCCTGTGCTACACATAGCTGTGTTATAATGTGTCCCTTCTGGACAGGGTCTATCTCTGCTTGTTGCTTGCTTTTAAAGGGTAAGCATATCCCAGTCTTCCTTGTATCCTCCAGGTGCTACATATCAATAGTAACATTAGATTCCTAGAAAACTTTGTCTTTTCCATCCATTTTGGACACTCTTCATATACAGAAGGAAGAGGAAATTAATATGAACATTCCCAGGACCATTCTGCAGGGATAAGCCAGGCTTACTATACTGGCTCAGTCTGCCTATCTAGGAAGATGTGTATGCTGTGGAGGTCCCAGAATACACATTCATGGGCCCTAAATCAGGATCTTCCATGCATGCTTCATATGATTACTCTGTGACTAGCCTTCATGATCACTTTATGGACAGTATTTGTGAAAAGACACACGTTATGCCACTGATTGTGAAGGAGGCTTTGACTGCATGTGAAAGCATCTGCTGCCGTATAGACATGAGACTGGGGACAGGCCCCAGTCTCAGCACAAGTTCAGATACTTCACCATTCTAGCAAAGGCTTTCAAACAAGCTGTAGAATTTCTTTCCTTTCCCTGTAGGTAGTAATAAACCAGTGACACCAATCTCAATGCAGCATTAGTGTCTTTAAATTGTAGATAAGCAAATGAGGATTTGCTGGTTAAATAAACACACTAAGCAGCCATATTTTGCTTCAACAAAGTATATTGAACAACATTGCCCTTTAGGGGTTATATAAAGTAGAACTAAGCTACTAAAAATGTAAATTTATTCCTCAATATATTGCTGTTCAAGCTGGGAATATTCAGATGTCTCTAAGGCCTTTCTGGATAATTTTATCAGTTTATGGCCGCAATACTTCAGGGCCAAATAGTAATGTTATTTTCTTAAAATGGAATCAGAGTAAAGCATTTTTTTTCCTGTTTGACAGTACTGGAATCCCAGAGTCCTCTTCTGCTTGTTATTTTAATTCACCTGTTTTCAGCCTGTTTAAATTAATATATAGGGTAATAGGAACCAAACTTAAGTAATTGATAGAGTCATATCTAATAGGTTTTTATTGTATTTTTGTATTACATATAATCTAGGATCAGCTTAAGATACTTCTTCAGAGCAAGGTGAGAGAAGTTTTGAACTTAATGAAAGTTTTACAATTAACAACAGGAGAAACAAGACTTAAAATTGATATACTACACCCAGAATTTATTCATTCATCTTGGTGTCCCTGCCCATGGCAGGGGGGTTGGAACTAGATGATCTTAATGTCTTTTTCCACCCAAACCATTCTATGATTCTATCATTTATTCATTCACTCATACATTCATTCATTCACTGAAAGTATACTCGTTGACTTCCTTAGAAGCAGCAGCATATGATATAAAGAACAACTATAACTGTTTTGCACAATCTTTTTTCCACTCTGAACTGCAAAGACTGAATAAAAAGGTTAAGTAAGTATGATGGAAAAGGAGTAGATTAGTTACCCAGATCCACAATGTAACTTAGAGGTAGTATAAAAGAAGTTCTTACTTTAACAAGATCTATGGATGCCAAACAAACAAACAAACAAAAAAAAACCCACAAAAAACTTCAGGAGTATTCAGGTTACTTAAAGGGTTTATTAATTCATGTGAGAGAAAAATGGCTGCAAGATTTTTTAAAAGGAAAAAAAAATATTTCTTTTGATAAACAAATATATGACCCTTTTTATCGCTGACATAGACGTATATATACAAACAAAACTATTTCTGATTGTGTTTTCATCCCAGATGAGAGTTTCTCGAGAAAGCCTGTTTCTGTCATATGTTGTTTTCATCCCATACTGAGAAACAAGGGTTCTTCTGTCCAAAGCCTTGTTTCTTTGGTAAACTCTGTCAGGAAAACATTAAAAGGTGTTAAAATCTGGCAATTGCTAATGATTTTAAGGGATTTTTTTTTTTCAGATTGTATTTATATTCCACATCGTAAAGCAACAACATCAGACCTAAGTCTTTTTTAAGCCCCTCAACTATTGCATCCTAGGCATAACTTAACCTTTGATCTAGTTCTCAGTATGAATCTCACTATTCTTTTACTTTTTAAAAATATCTGTATCTCATATCTGTAGCCATATTACTTGAGTGCCTCATGGTAGCCCGTTATGGTGCAGCCATGAAAATGTCAGTGTAATACAGTACTCTGTCCTGGGATTCATACTTCAAAAATGATGTTGACAAATTGGAATGCACTCAGGAAATGACCTACAAGAATGCTCAAGGTCTGGAAACCCTGCTATAAAATAAAGAAGCTGTGTATCTGTTTAATTTATCTAAGAGATTAAGAGCTGTCTTGATCCTATTCTACACAGGGAAGTTATTTTAGATAGTAGATTAATTTTTAATCTAGCAGAAAAAAACATGAAAGGATCCAGAAGTTGAAAGCTGAATGTAACATTCAGCCTATCCTGTAGTTATTTCGTATCTCCTTCACTTCTCTGTGCTGGCCATTCAGAAACTGTAGGCCTCTTCTTTGGCAGTCGTCTAGAACCAGCACTGATCTGATCACCGTAGGCTTGCAGATTTGGTTTATAGCCAATTTAGTACTAACTGATCCCAAAAAAAACTTCTTAAGGTTTGTTACAGATTTATAAAAAGGTAAAAAGTGGTTGTAGCATTTAAACAAGTGTTTCAGAGCCCTCATTTTATAATGTGAAGTCAATCTGGATGATAGTTCCCTTACTAGAAAAGTATGCTTTCCTAGTGATCTCTCTGGCCTGTTTAATAGTACAAGTAATAAGGAAAACTTGTGAAGTGACTGGAAGTGATCAGCTGAAAGTAGAAAACAGGATGTTCGGAATGTATGCTGAAATATAAGATTTTCCATGCTGATATCTGGTGTGGAGAAGTGTAATAAAGCACACTACTGGTACAAGGAGCTCTAATAAACCAGGCACAAGCTCACATAGCTCATAAATCTCTGAGTGTCTAAGGACTGTCCCCTGACAGCAAATATTGATCCCAGCTATGGACCCTTTTCTGGAGTCTGATCTTGTCTTTTCAAGCAGGAGAGTATTGTGAGGAGCTGGATATATTTGGCAGATGGGTAAATTTGGCTTGAATACCATTTGGACAGTCTTATGAATAGCGAGCAGAAGCTGACTTGCATTATTAATTTTATTGTGCAATTTATCAAAGGATTTAAGTGACAGAATATGTAATATGTAAAAAGAATCTGATCTGCCTTGCACCCTCAAAAGTATTTAAAATCCACTCAAGTTCTGTGATTGAACCTGCCTGCTCTTCAGGACTCCTAACCCATTGTAAACATTCACAAATTTAGTAACACTAGTGCATAATTTAGGCATGTCTACTTTAGAGAAGAGGCTACCAGGATTATTAGGTCTTAGGGCACACAGTCTATGAGGAGAGGCTGAGTGACTTAGGTTTCCTAATAGAAATTGTGGAAGGGGTGTCTAATATATCCTACAAGAACTTGAGAGGAAATTAGAAAGATGATGTATCTAGTTTCTTCTCAGTAGTGACAGTGGCAAAACAAGGGACAATGATCACATGCTGATGCTTGGGAAGTTCTTGTTGAACGTTAAGAAGGAAGTTTCATACTACAACAGTTTATCCAGAGCAAACCATATCCACTGAGCTTTTCAAGATTTGGTGAGTCAAAGCCACCAGTGCTGACAATATTGCTGCTCATAGATGAGGCAGGGCTAGATGACCTCAAAAGATCCTTTTAATTTTGAAGGTTTTAGGACAAATCAGGTTTCTTTGATTCTATGAGCCTCCATTTTAAGTCGTGTGAGTAAGCAGCTTGAAACCCAAAGCATTGCATCACTTCATCAAAGACAGTACTGAACTTTTGCTTTACAATATAAACTTTATGACATTCACTCAGGAAGTGGAACTCTGTTCCTTCTAAAAGAAATTGAACCTCTCTTTCTTCTACATGAAAAAGTATCCTCACCACTAGACCATGATGGATGTTCATCATCTCTTGTCTTGAAAGAGAGTAACTGGACAGGCAGGACTATGTGTAGAGCTTACTATCTATAAATATATAGAAACTAGTGGCACTAGTTATTCAAAATATTAAAAAATCAAAAAGAATATATTAATATTCATTATATTCAAAAGCTCTGGGTTCACTTTACTGATTGTGGCACTAGAAATACCCAAAATGCTGTTCTAGATTCCACCTTTGAACAAATATACGATTTTTACAGATTAGAACATTTTCAAATTTATAGTTAAAATAAACCAAAAATTAGCATGAGTACAGGAGCCAGGCCTTTAGATCTCCTCTCCTCTGTACCTGAAGACATCAGCCTCCAGGGAAAAATCAGGCTTTTTCTGCCTGGTTACCTTCTAGCTACATAGTGAATGTCTTTTAAGAGGAGGTATGGAGACTACAGCCACATCACTTCATGAATAAGAATTTTATTTTTTATTTTCCTATAGGCTGAATAAACCTTATATCACTTCCTAAGAGAATGCAGTGGTGGTAGAGGAAGTGACACCTACTATTTCCTGAATTTCTCTGCAGAAACATGTGATTTATCACGTATGCGGTGACTAAAAACATATAAATTGGGTGGACTAGATTATTTTTGCAGACTTCCAGTACATCCTCCTCCGATCAGGGATTACACTCAGAATCTATGACATTATGTTAGCCAGACCAAACCACCTCTCCCTCCTTCCCTCTTCTACCTGTCATCTTTACATACTCACAACCTCTAGGACAGAACATTGTGAAAACACATCTCTGCAGTCAACAAGTTTATGGAAAAGAGAAAGCTTCAGCTGTATTTTGTATTCTGAAAATTGTTTCTCCATTTTAAGAAATATGACTACATTATTCTTGGAGCAAGTCCACTCCACACAATCTTGACCTTCTCAGGTGAGCACCCTAACAAGTAGCATACAGAGAAACAAACACCTCTGGTGCTCTTATGGCCCAAGATATCTTGAAATATATTCTGCATAGTGGGACAAAGTCTGTAATGACAGGAACAGACTCATATGCATGCTAGACCTATATCCAGCCTATGCTACAGGCTGGTAGCTTTAGTAATATTCTTCTCGCAGGTGAGATATGTTGACCTGAACCTTAAAAAGAAGAGGTGGTTATAGAATTAGTTGGTCCTCACTGGACAGTTATAATATATGGGAAGCAACAGCAGTTTCTTCAAGTCTGTTCCTTACCTGCTGACCTTTAAAAGATACAGCCACTGCTATTGCTTTTGTTAAGGGACTTGGATTTTAGATTTGTGACAGGTGACTCTAAGCTCAACTCCTGGACTTAATCCTTAGAGGACTTTGTATGAGAAATGTCTAATTTCTGGGTCCTTACTAAGCTTTTGCAATGATCAGGTTTTTCAGATCTTTCAAGAGTTTAAGTACAAAGAATTACCCTGAGCACTCACAAAATTTTCATGTGTAAAGTGGAAACTAACAGGTTTAGATGACTATCATTAAGCTATAGTTGAGCACTGAGGTCAGGTTGATACTATTAGATTTAGCAGCTTAAACCTCACTTTAAGAATATAAATACTTTTGCCTATCTGGACCTGATACTTCAGGATTTTAAAAGATCTCAGCACTGTGCCATTCCCAGCTAAAGCTTTGGATACTCAGCTGGTTATCAGCTGTTCCTGTGCTCTCTGCTGTCACACAGATAATCTACTCGACAAGAAGTCATGCTGAGTGACCCTCCTTGAGGACACATTAGTCCTTTACTACTTTTATTCCTCCTATTTCCTTGTTTAGCATCCTTTATTCAGCACTCTCTCAAATTTCCCATGTACCGCTGGTTTCAGTTATCCTTTTTCTTATTTTTCTTTTCTTTTTCTGCTTTTCATTCTTGTCCATGCTGTTCAGTATTAGCCATTATATTGGCACCAGAGCATATTAACAGCTCAATGTTGGCTTTCCTTCTTATTCCTGAACCACTTACATCCCCATTACATGGCTCAGACACTTCTAATTTGTGAACTACTTAAAATCTAGATGTTTGTCTTTATTAAAATAAAACTCCATTTAACTCCTGAACTGGAACCCCTGGCAAACCTCTTCAGAATTCATTTTCAATAAACTGTATTAATACATAGTTTGCTACTAGGTATTTTTCATTTTGCATTTTGTGTCAGTTATTGTGCTATATAGTCACAAGTACAAATCTCTTTAAGGGTTAAAGTATTGTTTGTACGACAGCTGTTCAGTAGGACAGGCAGAATTATTTTGAACCAGGTCTTATTAGGTAAGAAAATAAATTGATTTTTAATAATGACAGCTTTCCCCTCACACAGTATTTAATTTCAAGTTAGTTTAAATCTGAATATAAGATGTGCAGATAGCTCCTATACAGAATGAAAAATGAACATATAAAACATATTTCGGAGAGTCACTGAAAACAGTCAAATCTCTGTAGTAAAGCTGTCGTTATGTTTTTATGAGACAAATTTTCTCTTATAAACTCTAATAATAAAACATAGCATTTTTTGAAGATTTTTTAAACATTAAGAAAAAAAAAGTTACAGTAGAGAAGATCATATATGAATTTATTCCTATAGCCATGTGCACACTATGGCTAATGTAATTTTGATAGGTAAATACATCATTTTAACCAGTACAAAGATGAAAATCAAAGCAGTCTTGTGCTTGCATGATTTTTCCCAATGAACTATATATGTCAGATTTCTTTTCCTTCAAAGTTCAATCATTACATTGCTATTTACCATTAAAGCCTGGATGATTATTTTAAAATTTGTTTGGTAGCTTTAATAAAACAGAGTTTACACTCTGAGTTTAGTTGATTTTGTTGTTTTAACATAAAGAACTGAGTTGTACCATGCATCATGGAAAATGTGCCTTTTTTATAATGTGTTTCTCCCTGTTTTTATGAAGTCCTGAACCTATGTGCAGAGCTGCAATTTATTAAATGTCATGGATGGGTCATCTGACCAGTAGTTTGAGCAAGAAATTCATATCCCATGATTCTGAAGGCTGAAAGGTTAATACATAACAGATGCTGCTTTGGAGGAAACCATTAGAGGCAATGCTTTTCAATCAATGAGATGCTATTATGAGCAATAGAGCCAATTTCTTTTTATCAATGAACCTTTATTACGACATTTACTAAGGGAAGCTCTATGCAGTTCTTATAAACCATTCTGTAATCTTCTAAAAATAATTCCTTTTGTTTTGAAGCCTTTTTGTAGCTTCTCTAGTTTTGCTCATTTTAAGGTAGCACGCTTGGATTTCTACTCTCCTGATTAAAAAAGAGCAAAAGAAACATAGTACAAAACATGCATTTTTTAAACCAGAGATACACTAAGGGCTGTATGTGAGTCCTGTTAGGCAGTGAGTTGCAGTGAGCATTAACACATGGCTCTGAAAATCTGTCATAAGCAGCTCAACCTGCATACTTTTGAATAGATTTCATGGAGTATGAGGGCTGTCAGCCTGCATCCTCAGTGCAGACCTAGCTGGAGGCTCACCCAAGTATAGCAGTCCATGCTATACTTCCCTGTGTGCCACCATCATGTTTTGCACCTTAGTTTCATATTGCATGTTAAATGAAGTGAATAACTGTTCGTTAAGAGTATTTTTCATATTGAGGAAAGATAGAAAGAAAGCTTGACCCTCTTGACAGACATCTCCTACTGTCCATCTCTGTCTCCATTTGGAATACTTAGTCCCTGCTGGCACCGAGGAATATTATCGTGAGAGCTGGCACTTGATTAGCATTGTTTTTTCCCTGAATTTTGATCTGCAGCTCTCTCCTCTGGGCAGAGAATAAAGCTTAGCAGTTTGATCCTGGATAGCTAGCGCCCCAGGCAGATACCTAATATGCAGAGACTAATGAAATCCCTTTTACAGACCTCACCTCACTTTTTTAATGAGGTGAAAAACGATGATTTTTTTTTTTTTTTTTAATAAAAATGTGGCTAAACAAGATCAGGAAAATTTTCAACTGAAATAATAACCAACCACAGGAGGAAGCAAAAGCTGAAGGGATGGAAGAGTAGAGAATCTGGAGCTTGTGCTCCATGATTTTCCTGGCGACAAAAGGGAGGCTGACCACTCTGTAGTTCCCTGGATTGCCCTTTTGGACTATCTTGGAGACAAATGCAACATGGCTACCCTGATCTCTAAGTCTTTTTGAGTGGTGGAGAGCAGCCTTGCACAGTTGTGCACACCCTCAAATGCAGCCTGTTGGGTCCTGTGAACTTCTGTGGGTCAAGTTAGCCAAGCAAACCCTAACTCCATCCCCATCCGTTTCTGATAGACTCCATCTTCATCCACTGCTCCTCTAAACATGGAGGCCTGGGAAACTTCACTAGTAAAGGCTATGACAAAAAAGAGACACTGAATGCATCAGCCTTTTCTCTATCTGCTGCGACTGGATTTCGTGTCCCAGCAATGGACTGATATTTTCCTTTTTCAGCTTTTTACCACCAGTGTAATAGTAGAGATTCTTCTTGTTGCCTGTGATGTTCTGCATTTCAGCTGTGGCCTTCCTAACACCATCCCTATGTGCCCAGGAAATGTACCTTTATTTCTCCCTTACAATCTGTGCATGCTTGTTCCTTCTGGGTGTTGCCTCTTTGCACTGGAGCTCTGGAATGAATTTCCTGCTTAGCCAGGCTGGCCTCTTGATATGTCTTAGTTGTTGTTCTGAGTATTGGACTAGAGTGTTCTTGTGCTTGCAGGAGGCTGTCCTCAAAGATTTGTCAGTTTTCCTGAGCTACTTTGCCTTTCAGAGCTGCCTCTCACAAAATCCCACTAACCAGTCCCTGGATAAGTTCAGGGTTGCTCACCGGTAGTCCAGGGCTTGGCCTGCACCATGCTCTGTTCTCAGGACCACCCTCTTAGGACCACCCTCAGGACCTTTAACTCCACTACTTTAAAAACACTACAGCCAAGGCTATAGTAAATTTGTATTCCAAATAAATTCTTCCTTTCTAGTGTTAGTAAAAATCATGAGTCCTTGGAGCCAAGAATGGATGTAAACCAACATCATCTATCCCACTTTTCCCATTCTCTCAGAATGATGATTTGCAGGGATTGAGGTGAGGCTGACCAGTTCCCTGGGTCCTCTTTCTTGCCCTTCTGGGAGATAGGAGTGACAATTGCTTTCCTCCAGTTTTTGAGCACTTCTTCCAGTTGCCATGATTGATCAAATATTATCAATAGTGGCCTTGCAGTGACATCTGCCAGCTCCCTCAGCAGGGCCCATGAGTTATATATGTCCAGTTAGCATATGTATTCCCTGACCTGACCTTCTTCCACCAAGGACAAATATTTTTTGCCCCAGCCTTTCCCACTGTCTCTGGGACTTGGGATCCCTGAGGGCTGATCTGACATCTAGCACATCAGCCTTTTCTGTATCCTGTGTAACAAGGTGCCCCATATTGTTCAGCAATGGGACCACATTTTTCATAGTCTTCATTTTGTTGCCTGTGTACTTATAGAAACTCTTGGTTTTGACATCCCTTGCCAGATTTAATCCCATTTGGGCTTTCCTAACTTCATCCCTGGATGCCCAGAAAATGTTGTTCTATTTCTTCCATGTTCCTTATCCTTGCTTCCATCCTCTGTATAGTTCTTTTTTGTTTGAATTTGTCTAGGAGCTCTGCTCATCTGCGTAGGCTTTCTGGGATTTTTGCCTGACTTCATATTCATTGGGATGGACTGCTTTTGAGTTTGGAGGAGGTGATCCTTTAATATTTGCCAGCTTTCTTGGGCCTTTCTTCCCTCCAGGGCATTATGCCACAGGACTTTTCCAAGCAGACTTTTGAAGAGGCCAGTGCCTAAGAACATATTTTCAGTGTGTGACCAGATGCTGTGACTCAGTTGCTTATCAGACAAAGTTATTTAAAATTCTTTACCTTCAGTGTTTTTGAAATCTTACTGATGGATTTTTGAGGTAAAGCAAACCATTTAAAACCTTTAAAAAAGGCCACAGGTAGGGTTTTTCAGTAATGTGAAGGTCTGCACTGTATATATAATTTACTCTATATTACAACATACGCATGTTATACCCTATGTATGCATACATGAGAGGTGAAATATGCAAGACTCCCATGAAAATAAAATTTCTGCATGTGGTTTATTCTTAGTAGTGCTATTCTCTAAAAATATTGAGTCACTTTCTTTCAAGTATGTGGATTTTATAAGAAAGATTTGTCCTAAAAATTGCCATAAGAAATTTGTTTGCTCTATAATTCTCCTCTGTGCTTATTTCCATCCCATATATTCTGCAGACAACAGGGAAAACTTCAGATGGGTAAGAAGGAAAAGAAAAAGTGTTACAAGTGTTATATAAAATGTAAAAAGGCTTTCAGATCTCTTTTTTTTAACTTGGGTGTCTCCTATTTTTGTAGAAGTATCAGTCTCATACAGTACATCACCAACTATATGGAGGGAACTCAAAAAATGAGTTTAGTTGCACTGAGAATATACAAAAAAGTCAACTTTCATAATCAGCTTTGTAAAGCAATGCAGCTTTTTATTGTGTTATTATCTAATGGCAGACACCACAGAAGCAAAGAAGAGTTGTCTCCTTGGCATGTGTCATGTATGGTGGAAAAGTTCAGCTTTCCATCAAGGATGTTTGCAAAAAACACTGGATTTCTCACCAGAAGCAGTCTTTTATAAGAAAAGAAAACCATTCTGTCTAACACATGTTAAGCAAGGTACCCCAAGTGGACATTTGAAAAATAAAATACAACAATGTGAGATCAGCAAAATGGTTCTACTATGTAGCTGTGTAAACTAGCAAGGAATTTAGGCTAAGGATGTCATCAGGGCTTCCTGACGTCCCTTATTGAACAAAGTGACAAAGTATGCTGTACCAAGCCATGGCTAGCAGTTTTCATCTCAGTATGAAATGGGACCAGGAACTGCCAGATCACCATACTTGTCTGAAGGATAGACTCTGGATTACGTCCAATGGAGTAGGCACAGGAAATTTCAAAGATTTGGCTGTAATCCCTGTAAACTAACTCTGTAAAGATTGAGAATCCCCTCATTTTCACTTGAAATAGTAAATGCTAGAGAAATGCATGCACAGTGTTGTATTGCGTATGTATAATGCCTTGCAAAACAGCCGTCACAGTCTGACTTCCACTGTGAACATGGGATGAAGAAAATAAATAGAATTTTCAGTGTTCCTTTGTGGACCCTTAATTAATGTATTTGTTTTAGAAAACTATTTTAGGAGAAAAGATTTTTATGTGTTCATAGACTTGAACACTTGCACCAAATTCTACACATTCATTTGCACTCACTGGCTCAGTTTTGGCCTACACGTCTTCAAGAAAGTGGAAACTACATAAAATATCTTACACTGTCTGGAGTTCTTTGCTCATTTCAGTGAGAGCTATTACATGTGTAAAGTCCTGATGCCATCATAAAGTCAGCTGGAACCTGATTCCACAGTTTAAAAGAGTGCTAATAACTATTTATCAGTGCAGAGTCACTTGGATGAATTGCCGAGGTGAGCATCTCCAGAGAGGA
>NW_009942800.1:671-1040 GCF_000696875.1 Nestor notabilis | reverse complement strand
CTGGCGGGGCCCGGGGCGCAGCTCCGGGGCTCTTTGTGCCGCGCTGTGCTGCCGGGAGCTGCCTGAGCCGTGCCCGTCCCTGCACAGCGATGGGCACAGGGATGGGCAGAGGAGCCCCAGACACGGCGTGAAGCCCCCAAGAAGCAGCTCGGACACAGCTCCAGGTTGGGGGCTTGGGACCCCCTTTCTTGGTGTGCGTGGGGAGTTCTGAGGTTGGGTTGGGTTTGGGTTTGTTTGATTTTTGGGTTGGTTGGTTTGATTTTGGGTTTGGATGTTGAGTTTGGGGGTTGGATTTGGGTTTGGATTTGGTTGTTTTGTGTGTTGGTTCAGCCACAGCTCCTGGACAAGTCCGTTTTGGCTCCGGGGTCA
>NW_009942800.1:0-267 GCF_000696875.1 Nestor notabilis | reverse complement strand
CGCCCCCGCCCCCGGCCACTTACAGCTTGGGCTTGTTGAGGGGAGCCTGGCTCGGGGCCGGCTCCCCCACCAGCCACTGTCAGGACGTGCAGACCAACATGACCTGTCACAGAGGCCCCTGTCCAGCCCCGGGCAGGGCACACCTCGAGTCAATAAAGAGTTGGACCCAAACACAGTGTGAAAAGCACTTTTCGCCCCAGAGACTATCTCATGCGTTGAGTTCGGGCTGGTGCATGCCGGCGTCCTGGCACTGGGGACCCCCCCCTC
>NW_009942799.1:18719-30126 GCF_000696875.1 Nestor notabilis | reverse complement strand
AGTGGCCGAGCAACTTCATTCGCCAGCTCCCAATTTCCCCACTTATTGCCTCAGTCAACACATCACTGCACAGAAAGAAAATGTCTTCCCCAGTCACACATCCTCCTAAAAACCTTCTTTGATATTTCTAGACTCCTCTATCACAAGAGATTCTTCTACTTAAAAAAGAAAACTAAAACCCACAAGCAGCAAGTGAACCTTTTTTTCCTAGCAGATGTTTGTCTTTTGAAGACTAAATTCTCAGGTCTGTACAAGAAGGCCAGGTTTGGGTTTGCAGTCCCACATCAGGGAGCCTTCCTGCTTCCCTCCAGTCCTTTTCGAGCTCCCCTTTCAGACTGCTTCTCTCTCACTGAGTTAAAGGAGTAAATAGGTTAGATTCATTACAAAATCTTTCCTGCTCCAAAAAGGTTCCCAACAGGCTTTGCATAATTTACCTTCAAAGCTCTAAGTGGTCCCAACTGCCAATAAAATTGATGGGAAACGAGTGCGCTGCAACTTGCAGAATTAGGTCCCTTCAGTAACGCTGAGGGAACATCAAATCACTGCGCTCAGTGCAGAAATCAAATCACCTCCAAGATGAAATAGAGAAGAGGAACGTCCTTTTTTCTGTCCTTATTCTTCAAACACAGCAGCAGATCCCAAGTGGGAGAGGAAGAGGAAGGGGGATGCTCACCAGGCCTGAACATCAGTTTCTGAAAGAGTTTCCTGCTTTCAACTCCCATCAGCCTGACACCAAGGAGAAAAGTAAGTAGTTCTGTGCCCAACTTCAAAAATTAAGCTGCCTTGCAGCTTGAAATAACAGATACCAAACATAAGGGACGATCTCTCTAAAAGGAAAATGCATCACTTTACACACAGTAAAATGCAACCTAAAATACCACAGATAAGAAACCTGGCAAATGTAAAAATAAAATTATATCAACAGCTCTCAAACAAATAGAAGTAGGTTCGGGCAGTTCTTTTGATAATGATTTTTGAAAGTGTAAGAGAATCAGATCTAACACATTATGAAATAGATATTCTACTAATTTAAGAGGAAATGAAAAGCAGATATTAAAGGGCCATATGACATAGAAAATCACAGGAGGCTGCTAGTGATAATTGTTAATTATAAGCAATCCTAATGCTTTATCTCTCACTAGTTATATGTCAATCCCTGACTCTGGACCTTATTTCATGTTCTCTCTCTGTAACAGCAGCACATTTGTACTGTTTCAGGGAAGGTTTTGTCAGCACGTCCACTACAGACTCTTACCAGGACCTGCAGCTTTGTCATAAAAACGTGCTTCGGGATGAACATTCCAATGGAAATTCTGTGTCTGTAAAAACTGCTGTAGGTGTGGTGCAAGTACCAAACCAGAGAAGGGCTGAGGATGGACAGGCCTGTGGAGATCAGCCGGTACAACTTCCTTCCTCAGAGCGGGGCCGCCACGGCAGGTTGCTGAGCTGTGTCTGACTGACAGTCAATGCACTGATCTAATCTTCACGTGCCTTGAACACGATTTCTCATGTTTTGGTAATATTCTTAAACCGCATCATCAAAGTTCTCCACTTGTTTTTTGTCAGTCCACTGCAGAAAAGTTATTGCTAGTGATAAATGCCAAAATCTTACAGGCAACTGTAGGATCAGCCACGCATCACTGTTTACCTGCTTGTTCCATCACTTCAACCTCCTCTCCCAGCCGCCTGTTTTCTCACGCAGGTGCTTACAACCTTTTGTACGGTTTTGCCTTTAGCGGTACAAAGACTGATTTCTGTTGAGTTTTTACTGGCCACTGCTCAGCCATTGATCGGCACCCATTTTTTGAGACTTTAATGACAGGCATGTTCACATTTCCTCTCTTACTCCTTCCCTCCCCCTCCTTTTTTTTTTTGGTAACATCTGCACCTCATCTGTCCCCCATGACAGTCAGTACATACTTAGAAGACAAGTTCACTCTAATAATGGCACAGACATGCTCCTGTGTATTCAAACCAAAGCTCTACTCAGAGCTTTTCACATGTGAAAACAGGGCTATTTATGGCATTCCTTAATTCATTCAATTTCAGTTCAGTTCAAATGCCTTTTGTGTGTGTGTGTGTGTGTTGGTTTTAATGAAATATACCTTGGTGTTTCATCTAAACAGTGTTTTAGAAGAGAAAAGGGATTTATTCTGAAGATGTTCAAATGTTAACTTCAGGACAATAAACATTTGTCTGAAGCTACTTATTAAGAACTGCAACAAGGAATTGATGCGGGGGTTTGGTGGGTTTTGTTTGATTGTTATTACAAGTTGAACCTTTCACACTAGATGCAAAGTTTATTTTCTAGCTTCTTACGGCTGGGGTGAGTTTTTTTTGATGAGTTTTCTTACTGGTTGCTCATCCAGCCACTCTGCTGATGTTAAGTGAGAGCCTTGCATGCCCCCAGTTTACCTCTGTAGCTGCAAGTCTTCAAGTTACACTTGGTTGGTGTTCATCAGCTTTGAATTCCAGCTGTCTCCGGAGGAGCCTTCCATCCAGCCTTCAGCTGTTCTCTGTCTCCCATACACATGGGACAGTGAGCTACAATGCACAGACTGTGGGAAGGGGATCCCTCATACACAGAGGTGGGATGAGAACAGTCTGGAAGAGATCTTGAAGATCTCCCTCCAAGTGCCTCCCACCAGAATCCTCATCTCCAGCTGACCTCTATGCTCCTGTCTGCCCTTTTGGTGCTTCAGGCTTCTGCTTCTGTCTCTGCTTCCCGGCAGCTCTGCACCCTCTCACCATTTCCAACACCCCTTGCAAATCCCTTCCAGACCAGAAGTGGAGATAGCAAAGACCACACCAACTGCACAAAGCTGAGGAGGTCCTTCCAGCCTGTCACTGGGCACAGATACTACATCGTAACAGTTAATAGTTCAATGAGAAGTCCAGTGGGGCAAATTCAGCCCGCTCAGGTGTTCCAGGGACTCTCTGAACTGTACAACTGTGTTAATACTTAAAAATCTTCCAAAAACTGTGGAAAGAATTGACAAGCTGTTCTGATGGATTTGTGGAACGAAAGTCACTGCATAGCTGCATTCTTGAGACAAGCTTTAGACCTCATTAATGCAGTCCATAAGCTGTACAATTACATATCCTGTGTCACTGCCAAATTTATACACTTTTACATACTGTTAGATTAAGATGGTTTCATTTCATTGCTCTGCAAATGGACTTTTGAAAATGTATTTCACTCAAGCTTCTGTATCACTGACAGATACGTGAAAGTCATGGGGTTGCCTGGGTAAATGCAGCACCTACAATATGTCCTGAAATAAAAACTGTGGCACTGATCAGCACTGAGTTTTTACACTTCTCCAGTACAGTGACCTTTCCAAGTGCAGGCTGAAGCCCCATGTCCCTTCCCCCACCACGAGGCACCAGCTGAGACCCAGTCCCACTGGATTATGTCATCATGCACCACAATGGCTCTTGATCTGATTCACTTCAAGTCTGAGGGGATTTTGTTCACACTGATCCAGAGCAGCTGGAAGATTACAGCTGCGTAATTAGAGTGACTTTCCAATTGATAGTGAGCATTGAATACCCACTGCTGGATACTGCTGCCTAGTGGGCTGGGCAAAGAACCAGCAGACCTGTGTTCTGCACCTTGAGAAAGAGAAAAGAAAACAACAAACCAAAACCAGGCAGACACACTTGAGCTGGTATTATGTACCTTGTTTTCCATCATGCAGCCTGCTTTACACTTTTGGTTATCACTTCTTTATCTCCTCTAAGAGACTGATTTGCTGCATACACTCTCATATCAAGAGACCAGACTATTAGCTACAGGAAGGCAGAAAGCTCACATCCTGTTTGAGAGGCAGTTTGTGTAAGACAGCCACAGCCATAATGCAGGACCACGGTGCTACAGCAAGCAAATTAAAACTGTAGTTACTGGTGTGCAGCATGAACTGGCACATAGCATGTCCCATTTGGTGTTTCAGAGTGTGCTGAGATGCTCCCTGGGAGGTCTGAGGTACTCATAGGGTCCAGCTTCCGAACAGTGGCCAAGTAACAGTTTCCTGGTACTCCTGGTGCTCCCACTGCCCTCAGCTGCATACTGACTATCATCCAGGCAAGTGCAGAGGTACAGTCTTTCACCTTTAGTGACCAAGAGAGAGCTACAGATTTCAAAGGCAGTGCTGCCTTCCCCTTGTCCCTTTTCCAGCAAGGAAACCAGCTGGCTTACCAGCAAAGTAAACCTGGGAGTAGCTTAAGTAGGCCCCTAAACTTGACCCATTTGCAAAGCTTGATATTGTACTGGCAAAACCAAAGCCATAGGATTTTGTGTTGAGCAGCTTTAGGAAACCAGAGAGGATCATACAACTCTGTAACAATTAATAAAGCTACATGTGGGGTGCTAGGGAAAAGAGCTGGGGACAGGAAACACTAGGTAATTAAGGAGGAGGGAAGGTAGTAAGCAGTAGTCAAGAAAGCTTGAAGGAATTATGAAGAATATACTGGACAGATTCCTTTACTATAGGTGACTGCAGGATGTCAGAGATGCATTTATTGCATGCAGCTAGTTCTTACAGCAAGGGCAGGTGGAAAACATGTAGGGCTGTTACAGCTGCTTCCATGAGGCTGCATTATATGAGGAAAGCTGCATGAACAGGATCAAAACGATGAAATACATCTGGCTTAGCACCCAGCAGTAAAGATAGGCACATACACTATGGTAGTTTGATTACTGACAAAATACTAGAGCCTATCCAAGACTTAATATTCAGTTATCTTTAGACTACCTCAGTTGCTAAGCTGTTAGCAGCATATGTGGAGGGTACACAGGTGGACATCTGCCACAGACTAAGAAAGCCATCACCAGCAGAGCTGTTTGCCACAAATATATAGCAAGAAATTCAGGAGCTGGTATTACAGCCACATCATCTGCACAAAACATAGTTACAACAGGGATGTGGAGTTTAGTTCACACTGCTGCTGGTGCAAGGCAGAAAGACAAACTGCAGTGACTGGAGGTGAGCAGGGAATCACAGGTAAGGCAGATGAAAGGGCACTGTTTAAACCACCTACATGGAATCACCCACAAATCCACTGGAACTGAGTTTACACATCTCTCTCGCAGGGAAAACTGTTGTAAAAGATCCTTCAGGTGGCAAAGTCAAGTACTGTTAAGCTTAATCCTGCTGCTTTGAACAGCTGCATCACAACACTGTATGCATAATGACATACCCAGGAACATATTGCTCTCACAGACAACAGTCCCATGTACCGCTCTGCTCTCAGCTACTGCTGCCCCCAGCAACAGAACAACCCCCTAGACAAGGTGTCTGGTCTGAAATATGAGAGAGCTTTTCAGCCAACAATTAAGAATGCTGTTTTCTTCCAAGAAAAAGCTCAGTGTCAATGTCCCAAATACATCCCATAGCAGCAGCCAAGCATGCTTCAGCTAGACAAAGCTCAACTCAGCAGAAACAAATCTTACAACATGAATATACAAGGTAACCTCAACTCTAGGAAGCCCAACCAGCTGTGCCTACATCATACCTTACAGGCTTGCGCCTGCTCTGCACTGAATGGTGACAGTATAGCACAGCGTAGCAAAGTGCATCACATCTCGAGAAAAGAGGACAATGAATTTCTTCCTGTCTGAGCCCTGTGTCTGAAATGGTGAGAGATGTGACTGTGTACAGCGGGTGGAAGTCAGCTTCTTGCACTCCATAGCATTTGCAGAGTTCGTAATGCTCTTCTAAAAGGCACCAAGTAATGATGATGCTGCGCCAACACCTTCCCTTTGCATTTGGGATACTGGGCCATTACCAGCAACTCTAGAAGCAGTGACATTGTTTTTTAGGTGGATTCCCTCATCACACGAGACACCTGCAAGGCAGTCTTCCTTTGAGCTCACTGTTACACTTTGAGTATAGAACTGTCCAAATCTGGTATGACCAGTGACCCTTTTCCTACTGACATCAGCGTATTTAACCACCTTCAGGCCTCTGCTTACCCTGGGAAGATGTGTAGCAATTGGCAATGGAAAAGGTGACTTCGTAACTGTGCAGGAAGAAGCTGAAACTTCTTGTTCCTTCTTGTAAAGGTCTCCAGGGCCAACAGGATTTTGCACTGCAAGCGAATCTTAAAGATTTGTTTAAACTGAACAACTAAACCTGTATTTGCCCAAATATATATATATATAAATACAAACTGTTTCCTTGTACTTCTGTTCTTCGAGGTCTTTTTAGGGTGGTGGTTTTTAATTTCCTTTGTGTTTTTTTTGTTGTTTTTTAACATAGTATTTTCTTCTGCATATTTTATTTTGGCTCTAACCTTCCAGTGTGGGTTAAAGATGCAAATACTAAAATGCAAAGTCAAATACAAGTTATTTTCACAAGCACTAATGTAAAAAAATCGTCTATTTTCCCATTTTCTAGACTAATATTTACCACCTCTGACAGCCTTATTGCTGAGCAGATTGGTGCATATTTCAACATTATCTTTTAACAACTTGACAGATCCACCTATTTTACTGTGATTATTTTACCCCAAGTTGGAAGCCTAATAGCTCCTGTTTGACACATTGAATCACAGGATTTGTGGCACATCACAGAGTGATGTGATTTACTGTTAATATTCTGATGATGCTTTACAGAACATACTTGGATTTCCGGCAGTGCTGCTTTGCTTGGTCTGACCCGCTCAGCAACACAGCTGCCGCCGCCGCCACCTCTGGGTGACAGCAGCAGAAGCACAACCAGGCAGACCTCTGACCCTTCTGAACTGGGCTCAGAAGGTGACTTGGGAACCACTGACGACTGCCGCAGCCAGGAGTGCATGCTGCCTTAGGAGAGAAGGACATCTTGGACAAGGTAATTCTGGACATTCAGTTAATATCAATGACAATTTCTCCTGTCAGTCACTGAAATCCACAGCATAGAAGCACGGGATAGACAGCTAAAAGTGCACACAGACACAGTACAGTGGAAGAGGGAATATATGGTTCCATACAAAAACTTCTGTCAGAAATACAAGCAAAGGACATAAAGCAAACTGCTGTAATAGCAATTTCCTTTTCAAAGAAGTGCATCATGCACAATTTTGCTATCCAAAACCAGAGAATAAACGACTCTTCGCATTGTTCCTTCATTCACTTCAACTTTCTGTGTCTTGAGATTATAACTGCTAATTCTACTAATCATTTCCAGCTAGGTTCCTAGGGTTATTGCAGAAATTATTCTGCACCCAATGAAGCACACCAGAAGCTTTACTTATTTTCATAATGATTGCGTATTCATAGGAAGTAAGAGTGGAAGGACCTCCTGGGTCATCAAATCCAATTCTCTGCTACCAGAGGCAACCACATAATGTAACCTCTTCGTAAATGAGAAAGTTCCATCCCAGAAGTAATTTGGTGTCTTATCCCCACTTCCTTAAATGGAAAGTTGCTCCAGTGTTTAGAAACCTTCACATTACCAAGTTAAGTTTATTTGTGGATAGCTTATTCCAGGGCTGGTGCTAATGCTGCCCCTTAATTCAAATAACATTTTGTCTTCCATTTGGGCCATTTATAGAGAGGACAGCCTCTCCCATTTTACCAATGTGGTAGCTTATAAAGTCTGGTATATAGCCACATGTCTGTTATGGACTACTCTGGCCTCGTTCATTTATAAAGACTCTTTGTTAAGCCCTGGGAAACTCTGCATCACATTAGAGCACCCAACTTGGGGCGCCCAACTTGAGGCTTTTTTAGGGTAACACATCCTGATCTAGTGGTGTTTTTTTAGCCATTCTGATTTACATCATTGCTGAAACTTATCTTGATAACAGCAAGGAAATCATGTTTTGTGATTTGATGGCACCAGGACACAACTGACATTAAAAGAAAAGTCAAACTTTGGTACCCTCCTTTTCTGTACTACAGCACAGAAGATGAATGTTCACACAAAATGTGTACATTTTGTACACACATGTATAAAAATTAACACTTTCTGCCAATTTTACCAGTATACACATACATAAGTATATAGGTAGGCACAATAAGCAAAAGCAGGCTCCTCTGTGAATGGGGAATGGAAACGCATAGCTCAGAATGCTGACAAAAGGGTTGCTACTTATCTCTGGTTTGTCCAGGTGAGATCCCTTTCTGGCTTTCTTTAGGTCAGCATATCTATATAAAGAATAGACATTGCAGATGATGTAGATAATTCCGATATTAGACAGCAGTTGCCTCTCAAAGACACTTGGTGGGGATTGAGAAATCACAGACCTAAACCTCTTGTGTCTTAAAGGCATAGAAGTTTTCTTTGTACTTACAAGTAAGTAGAAAACTGTATAGTTGAGTCCTGGAAATCTGCAGGAGTAAGAAGATTCATTTACAACAGCACAGACAGACATATTTATTACTTAGCAAATACTGATTGGCTTAAGGGAATTTTGAGGTATTGCCTACAACTAAATTAGAACATACGAGATTCAGCTTACAAATACCATCATGCAAAATGAACTATTAAATCATTTGAGCAACAAGCTCTGAAGACTAGAAGAAAAAGACGAATGATTCAAAAGGGTTTTTTGATCAACAAGGTAGAAGTAAAACACATGACTAAATATGAGATCTGGCAGGCAGAGAATGAGAAACCTTAATAAACCTGTTTGTGTCAACCAGCAGATCTGAATCAAGATTACGATCACTTAAAAAGCAGACAGTTGGAAAAGGAAAGCACATTTGAACTACTAGAAGATATACATGCACAGAATGGATTTTATGCAGACAATTAGGAATACTTGCTATGAAATAGCCTGATATGAGCTCCAAAGATTGCTTAATAGAAGTGTGTTAACAATAACACCAGAAAAGAAAGAAAAGCAGCTGTAAAAAACTGATAGGTTTGAACTGGGCACAGGCCCTGTGGTGAGATTATGAGTTCTCTTAACATAAAGACAAGACAATGTTATCAGAAACTGCATTCAAAGAACAAAATTAAAGAGACAGAAAAAAGAATTGCTGATAGGAGAGTTACCTTCTGCCAAGGTAAGGGGTGTTTTTCCACATAAATCCATATTTCTCCACATGTAAAAAAGGATATGGAGAGCCAACAAGAGGAAACAATATCTTTCTGATTCCTGCCTTCAACTCATAAGACCTCAGAGCTGGAGAGAGGTCGATGCCTGGCACTCTCTCTGGAGAGATCAATGGCTGTATATTCCCACCAATTCATCATCACCCACTTACGTCTGCATAAAATATCCTTTGTTACATACTTTTATTAAACTAGTGCCAACTACGCTTTCAGGCAAAATCACAAGTACTTTGGTTGGGTTCCTTCAAGAGAACAGTCACAAAGGAAAAAATACTCTCTTATTCATGCAAATCAGGGGAACACTAAACGCTGCTTTGGTTGAAACTGGACCTATTTGACAAGCTGAGTGTTAATATTTCTATAAAATTCTTTTTAAAAAAGTAGATTGTACTAGGTTTTTTCCATATAGATATTTATGCATTTGTGACTCAATAAATCTAATACTTGGGTGCAATATTTGTAGTGCATCCTAAATGCTCTAAATAAATGTCAGCAATGCTGGAGCACAGCTTGTATATATAAGAAATAGTCTTCTTAAAGCTGTATAACTACAGTTGATAATTGAAAACTTCTCTTTTTCTGGAATGATAGCTGTCTTCAGCAGGCATCTTCAGCACTTACAAAGAATGTGTCCCCGTTTTTCCTGATGCATCTTCAGGAGCAGAAAGACATGATATTGCTGACGACGTGTGTATCAGTGCTTCTGCCAGTGCCATTCTACTATCCATCTTGTATGTACCTGCAACACGCATGTGGTCTGGGTGGCTAGCTTACTGTTTGCCACTTTATACATGCTGGGAGGTTTCCCTGGTGAATACTGTCGCCACAGTTACTGTACAATTCAAGGTTACAATCTCAGTAACACATCCTGCTCTAATTATGTTTAGACTGGTGCTTTAAAAGTATTCATTTCATTAAATCTCCATTTGGAGCCTGAAGCAAGGAGCTGAACATCTTACTACACACTGAATGGCTGAAAGAACAGAACTGAAAGTCCCAAATAGATTTCTTCAAACAATAAAAAAGAGTAACAACCACAAAACCCTTCAAAAGGTGCCTTTTCCAAACAGAAGGTGTCAGCCCCTAAGGGATGTCAAGGATGCAATTCATCGTTAAAGACTTGTCATTACACATAGTTGTCCTAAACCTCTAAGCATTCAGTCCATTCTGTCCTCAAAAGCCTCAGAAGGGAGAGGGGGACAACATTTATTAACTTCATCATGTGAAGTTAATAAATCTAGATTCCAGCAAGGAAGATTTGATGCTTCACAAAAGATGCCCTTTTCACTCTTAGATGAGATCAATTTATCTACCATAGACAAAGTAATTTAGAGGGCACAGAAAAGTTAGCACATAAAGTTATTATGGAAAATTTAAATCAGAGCTTTGATTGTAAGTCCAATCCATAAAGAAAAGAGGATCCCCCCATCGTGGTCTGCTCCTCCTCCCAGGTGACATCAGCATGAGCCTTCTGTCCAGGAAGCTCTAGTCTACTCCAGCCTCAACAGACCGGTTTGCACATTGCCTCTTGTGTCCTTTTCTCATTCATCTGCTGTCGTCCCTTCTTTAGCCTAGCTCTGTGTCAGCAAGGATGGGAAGAGCATCTGTGTTCTGCTTTGAGGTCCAAACCCCTGGCCCCAGGGCATACATGCTGGGAGAGCTCAGCTTGGTCCCTGCAGCCCTGGGGCAGTGCTTGTTAGAAAGCTGTGGTCCTCAGAACACACAGGAGCTAATTCTGGTAAGCCTTTTGCATCACGTAGTTCTGTCAAAGCTGGGAAAATGTCCACACAAACAGCAACAAGAACATTTCCTGCATTCCCATCAAATTTTAATCTGTTCTCATAGGAGGACACTGCAGTTTATTAATGAAACATCTGCAAGTATTTTTAACCAGGAGAAAAATGAGTGCCATTCATTCTTTGGAACAGCTGAATCTCTTTCGCTGAAAACTTAATACACATTTTTCTTGGTTGTCAGGCACAGCGGAAAGAGGCACAGTTGCAGTGATGTTAATGCCTTCAACAGCTCAGTTAATTTTTTTCAATATAAAGTTTGGAAGAGGTGTTCTCCAAGACTTACTGAACTCTGGAATTCAGTGTGGAACACTTCAGAGACTGTGTCCCAAAAGGTTTAAAAATAAAACAAACAACAAAAAACCAAAAAAACCAAACAGCTTAGGAGGATACTTTCCATGTCACATTAGAACTATGTACTAGCACAGGGCTTTAACACCACAGTAATGAGTAAAGAAAATTATATATATTTAACTCCATTATCATTAAAGATTTAAGATTATTGCAAAAATTTTCTGCTTCTCTTTCGGTTTATTGAGCTTAGTCAAACTGATATATCACTGTGTGCTT
>NW_009942799.1:0-18677 GCF_000696875.1 Nestor notabilis | reverse complement strand
CGAGGTCCAGCTATGCTGCGATGGAGAGACGGGATGCTGCTTGATGCAAGCAAGATGTTGTTTTATTACAGTTATCCATACACATTTATAGTTATTCCTACCTAGCGTGTCTTATACCAATTGGTCCATCTTTTACAATAGGCACACACTAATTGGCTAACATAAGATAAACTATTAGTCAGGCGTTCATACCTCCCCCAGTAACATCCCTTTCTTATACAAAGAGTTAGTTCTTCTGACTAAGGTCAGCTTCTTTCTTCTTTAACAACCTTCCCAGTCCGTGATTGATGAGCAAGCACTGGGCCTGTGTTTTTTCACTCCTCCTCATCAAAACTTTAACCCTTATCTCACTTTTCCAAGGTTTTGCGACTACCAGGCTCCAACAGTCTTTTACCACCTAGACGGTGCTGGGGAAGTCTTGCTGAGAGTAGCCAGCTCTTATCCTTATCTTACTTTTCCCAAGGTTTACGACCAACAAGTTCCAACACGTCTCCTTTTATCAGCTGGAAAGTACTGGGAGTCCTGCTGAGAGTGGCTACACAGCTAAAAAGAGGAACTACAAAAAAGAGAAGATAAGCAGTTGTAGATGATGAAGTGCTGATTAATAGATTACCCACCTCCCCATCAAGTCCAAGCCCATATTTTAAGCTGGCAACAGCACTGCAACTGAATGAACAAGTATTTCTGGAATCCAGAAAATGTTGAGGAGCTGATCTTTCCCAGAATTAATCCTTAACAGCTTCTTTCAAGGTTTATTTCCTTCTCTTTAGCTTTGGTCAAAATCTGCAGCAGTCTGACCTGAGCACTGCAATTTCCAGCTGTCAGAGTGACCCAGACACTGGATGCTCTCGCCTCAGTTGTCACCTAAGCACTGCAGGCAGTGCTGCTGACTTCAGTGCCATTCATCAAGCGTGGGTTCAGAAAGAAGGTGATGGAATGGGGCGCTCACCTGGAGTCACTGATTCCGCACTGGCTCCAATCAGCACTAACAGCTGAGAGCTGTTACTACCCCATAGCCCTGGGGAAATGAGATGGTTCTTCTACAGCTCCAACTGGGGTTATGCAAGAAAGGAGGAGGAGAATGTTTTAAAGGATGATGGTGGCTCCTGGGGAATGAAACTCACTGAAGGACTGATGTAATTGCACAAAACACACCAACCACATTGACTCCCCGGGTGAAGAGGTGAGATGTGCAGAGCTTGCGTCCTGACAGAGGGGTAGCTGCTTCATCCTCACTACCAAGATCACAGGCACCTGTAGCTTAGGGGTGAGGCACAAGATGCAATTTTCCAGGTTCACTTGGCATCAAACATCTGCCCAGAGGTACTGGTTTGTTCAACAGCCTATACAACAGCACAGAAAAATGCCCAGAGGTCCTGCATCCTGTTTATGCTAGAAACAGTGCAGAATTCATTTCCAGTCCCCTCCGCAGCCTTGCTGTATGAACACTGTTTAGAACTTCTCTCAAAAGGAAAGAAATCAAAAGCCCCAAGAAGTGTGCCAGGCCAAGTAGCACAGGGTACAGACAGGAGATGGAGGAGTTGCCTGCTGTCCCAGTAAGCGGTGTCGTGTAGATTCCTAAATTTGCATACGGACATAGATTTGCCTTTCAGGGAGATTGTTAAATATGTTATTTTAAGATCAGTTTATGATTTCTGGACAGACATCATGCTACCCTATGCTATGGCCATTAGTGAAGAGTCATTCTTTTGATGCAAAGAATATGATTCTTTTAGACCATTAGAAAATACTCGCATATGAACTAGGTGTGTAAGAGATGGAAGTGGTTTAAATAGGAAGTCTTGTACCTATGTATGCTTCTGTGAACAAAATATCCTAAACCATAACAGTCACACAATCAGCTGATACAAGCGGTCCAAATTCCCTTGACTTCAGTTACAATATATTTTCAATTTTCTTGCACAGTGTTTGCTCCCAGTAGAATTCTATTACATTCAATTAACTTTCAAATAGAACTAGCTATAAATAATATGTTATTTCCAAAGTCCCCAGCCCTTAGTTGGCAAACTTTTACACTGGCAAGCCCTTCATGTCAAATACATGAGTCTTTACTAGACTCAGAGTACTACAGAGTAATTTTATGAACACTTTGAAGGCAAGGAACTTGTACTATAAGCAGACAACTGTAGTTATGCCAGACAGCATTCCTCAAGAGATGCAGCTGGTTTCATACAGTCAGAAGCCAGAAATTTTAGAAATCACTTAAAGGAATTAGTGATGGAATTCCGTATTTCCTCCAGCACACAGAAATCCTCTTCCTTGAGCATAGCAGGGAGTCGAAGAATAAGAGACCGTATCCTAATTCTGGCTATTGCACTGTCCTTCCCACCTGTACACCTTCTGCAGTCACCAGAGTCCCATGAAAATCAGCTGGAAGGGGAACATGCAGGAATTGGCTTACCTTTTTGCTTCATTTGTTTGTCAAATCAAGGTTATTTTCCTCTTCCAGTTTGGTATGTGATACTGCTTGGTAAAAGAGCAGATTAACACAAAGTCTAATATATTCTTCATTCACAGGAATAAGACTGATAATTACCAAAGCTAAGATTAATTTTAATGTCAGTATAGCAGCTCCCTGAGTCTTTTACTGAAGCTTTAATCATGGTGATGATATTAAAAATAGTTTACTAAGAATTTTGAGATAACAGAGGAGTGCTTAAGCAGCTGTCCCTGATATTAAAACTGACCTTTGCTGAAAAAGGAAGCACTCAGATCAAGTACTGAGGATTTACTTCAGCAATTTCAGTGAGAACTCTCCATTACCGATGTGCTGGAGAGTCAGAGGCAGCTTTTCCTCTTCCTATTACTGACTGCAGGGAACCCCAGATAAGCAAGGGACATTCACACTGGCTCCTCCTATAAAAGCACAGCAGGTATCACTGAGTGGCAGATGCATTTCTTGGATGGTGCATTTTAATGGGAGGCAAATGTGTTGCCCACAGCTGCTCCTTGTCTTTGCACACTAAACAGTCTTGAAAGGGCAGAAGTGGAGCTTGCTCCTCTGTCCTCGCTTACTGAGCATAAGACAGTCATGTTTTATCCTGGCATCTGTCTGTCTCCTAGATGGCACTTGAGAGGATAGGCAGCCACAGCACAGAAGTGGCCAAAAACTTGCAGAAGCCTTCTGTCCTTGCTGCTTTGGTTTCTTCACTCAGTTCTTTTGCAGAGAAGCCTGAAGTTTGTGCCTGCGAATCAGCTGCCTGAGTCCTCTGCAAGTGTTTCTGAAATGAGGTCTATCAATCTTTTCACAACCATTTCTTACAATAAATCTTTCTGCAGGGAAAGTAAAATAAATGGCGTCTATAACAGCAAACACTCACAGAGGTCTGAAGCAACCTCACAACATTTATTTCTGGAGATGCATTTAAGATCCAGGGAACAAATGAAAAATTTTAGTTTGACACTAATTACTATTTTATGTCAATAAAAGTTTTCACAGTTCATTTCTCTATTAAAACAGTAAACATTGCTGAGAAGTGCTGTAACTGCACTGAGTACACTACTGTATCAGCTCTCCCAAGAGAGGCTGGGACAGAATTCAGAATTCTGCTGCCTGCAGAGCACCATCTCCTGCCCTGCACTTTGCCTGGGGCAGGAAGGTGTTGGCAGGATGGCATGAGGTTAAATATTCTTTACAGGCTGAAAGTGCCTTGTTGAAGGACCTGTTGTAGGCGTGGAACTAGTGGTTCTCCCTACTTTGTTACTATATTAACTTGGTCCACTGTCTTATGCAGGAAGCAATCTTACTATGTAGTCTTGGTTCTGACTCACAGAATACCCAAAAAAGCATGGTATGACATGAAAATTGGCCACATGCCCACAATTCTTAATTTTAACACGTAAAGCAATGGTTTCTAATGTCTTCCCACTTCTGTTAATTTTACTATCACTGTCTACACTTAACAGTGAATACAGTTCTTGTATCTCAGATCCGTAAAAGATTATCTCAGTAACAGGTATCACCAAGGAGGTAACATTACTCAGAGGT
The DNA here is from genome assembly GCF_000696875.1 of Nestor notabilis. Lineage (NCBI taxonomy): Eukaryota > Metazoa > Chordata > Aves > Psittaciformes > Psittacidae > Nestor > Nestor notabilis. Next base: position 14,668 of record NW_009942799.1, on the reverse strand, counting down.
ACAGGATATCATGCAGAAAGAGATTCATAATGGTATTTCTCATTTTGGAGAAGAGATGATTGAGTAGAAGTCACAAATGGCATGGAGAAGGGTAGCCAGAAGTTACAGCTCCCATCAAACCAAGGTGGCAGGTGTAAATATATATGTATACGCATACACCCATAATGAAAATCCACACATCCACACTGCAGAACTTACTACTATAATCAGTAGAATTGTCCACTATGATTGCTCTTGCCTTTTTAGGCTGTTTTGTTTTAATTGTAAATAATGAGCAAAGTTGTGGAAAAATAATTATAGCCCTACAAAGCAATTTTATAGGCCCACTGCAGGTTCATGATATTGCAATAGTACAACTTTAACGGTTTATAAATGAAACAAAAAGGGAATGAGAATTTTATGTATTTTGCAGTAAATATACACTGCTGAAACCCTGGAAGTGTCCTTAACTGGAAGATCAAACCAGATTTGAGCAACTTGTTTGGCTCAGAGAGCATGTTACTAAATACACTTACAGAAAGGCAAAAGTGACTGCTCTTTAAATTTTACTTTAATGAACAAGCATTTTCAAAACAGATGTTAGATCAAAGTTTGTGATCAGCTTTAGGAAAAAATTATGGAACTAGTGGCTAAGAGTCTGGAAGAAAATACTACAGCTGAGCTGCTCATCTTCTTGGGGATTGCATGTTGGTCACATCCTCAACAGCAAAAAATCAAGGTCCTGGAATGACCAGCTTGCATGGCAGCAGAAAACAAACTGCAATTGAAACAGAGCAATAATAATCCAATAGTAACTCCTTTGTTAAGAAATCTCAATAACCAGAAAAAACTCTCTGAAATGATCAATTCCTTTAAAAGCTTTAATGAGATTACCAAATTTAATTACTCTTCTGGGCTGCTTTAATTTGTAAAGGGTGGGTCCTCAATCTGAACATTTAATAGTTTCCAGAAATAGCAAATCCAATTTGAAAAGAAGCATAATGATTTTTTTTTTAATTTTTTTTTTTTTAATTGAAATAATTGAGCACCACTTTGAGCCCTTTGGGCAAAACTGCTTGAGGTACTACAGTTCCTAAAAAGACTGATAATTCTTAGATATCTATTCTAATCGTCATATACTCAAAGACCACTGAAATGTTCACCCTCTGTATGCTAACCACATAAAAAGAATGAACAGGTTACATTTAGGCTGTTTCAGTCTCATAAACATGATTTTACAAATTATACCACTAGGAAAGATAAGTAGAAGTCATTTTTAATACACAGCAAGATGCATTTCTAACTAGATTAAGCAGCTGTTATCATTATTTTTCTGCACAGCAAGAGTGAATGCCTGTAATAACTAGACCTTAAAGGAAAAGGCAATCCCATTTGGTGCACATTGTATACATTTGGTTTTATTCCCCAATAGCATTCAGGAGGAAATAAAAAAGAAATAGATAGGGAAATTCATTTGCAGCAGTACTTCAGACATGCACATTTGCAAAAGCATAAGGATGTTAAAGATGTTAAAAAGAAGTCTTTAAGAAGCAATAACAAAAGGATAACAGTCAACACCAACATCCAACTCCAGTCCCAACTTCTTCCCATCTAAAAGTGGCAAGCAGGTACCCAAAAAAAAGGGTACAACAACTACAACAATCCCTTCAGATAAATGTGGTAGGGAATATGAAGATAGGCATTTACAGAAGTTGAAAGATTGCTGCTGAAACGGAAAACACTGTGTTTCTTTGGATTTTTTCCATGCCCCCATGTTTAACTTTCCAGCAAGTCATGACCATTTTGCTGAAATGCTGAGTGTTCAGTCAAAGGGAAGCTGTTCCAAGAAATACACCAAGTGAAAACGACAAGACAACAGCCAAAGTGAGCTTGAAGTACAACAAGGAAAGATGAGAATGAAACATGGAGGCAGCTACCAACCAGCAGTTACACCCTGCAGGGCTCAGTCCCAACTAGAGTGATTCTATGAAGATAAAAGCTCTAGAACAACCATGGTAAAAAAATGCAGGCAACAAGATTTGATGGTAATAAAATATATTATATGAGCCAACACATGAATCACCCAAAGGATTTAGCAAACAAGGCTGTTTCCATAGAGTTTGCTGAATATTTGCTTTCTGTAGCACTAACAGGGTTATAATTCTCTATGGTGGCTACAATAACTGTAGACAGGAATTCATTTCTTATTAAATGAGGCAAGACTGCCCCTTTCACATCCTGCTGTCTGTGTGTGCCTGTTTTCAAGGGACAGCTGAGGTCCCACAGTGCGGTCCCTGCTCTCTGCTTAACTGACCACACGTGCTGCAGGACAGGGCAGGGCCATTGGCATCCCAGCACTGCCGCTAGGGGCACAGAACCTTCTGGGCAGAGCTTCCCACTACAGTCTTGGGCAAGGGTAGTAAGTGCCTTAGTGCCTTCTAAAAACCACCTCCAGCAAGCAGATGTCTTTGTTCATAAAACTATGTATGGGAACAACAGACTGGAGGCCTCACCTTGCCAAACTGACTTTTCAACTCAAGGCACTCCAGAAAGGCAAGTGCATAGAGGTAATTTCAGAAACTTAGCTATAAACAACTATTAAGAGTTTCAAATACAACACCTGACTAATGATACTGAAGTTATGCTACTGCACAATAGGACTTAGCCAGCTTCAGATCACTACTAGAAATGTGGTATTTCAGGAGTCCAGCATAGGCTAGTTTTGAGTATAGTAGTTAATCATGCAGTTGAACTTAATTCAGTTGTTTTGCTGGTAGTGCAAAGATCTCTGCATTTGTGCAGGTCCAAGTTCCTTTCCCACAAGCACTGTGTCCCAGGGTAGATAGTGTTTGACATATTCCAACCAAGAACACAGTAATCCAGAATCAATCTTATCAAACAGTAAATCCTGCTGTGAGACATTAAGGTACATCTGTCCAGCTGCAATCCTCTTACACAAGACATTCATTAGGACAAGGAGGCAGTGCTTGCCACAAACGAGATGAAAGCCTGGTGACCTTACCCAAGTACAAATGCAGACATGAAGCCTGTGCTAAGAAGGTAAACTATACTATGTTCTCTGACTTACAACTTTATGAAGAGTTGCTATATGTCAGTTATATAGAATTGTTTTTCTAGAACTTTAATAAGGTTAAACAAGGACTAGGGTTCAAATGGAAACAGGGGAAGTTCAGGTTAGATGTAAGGCAGAAGCTCTTCCCTGTGAGGATGCTGAGGCGCTGGCACAGGGTGCCCAGAGAAGCTGTGGCTGCCCCATCCCTGGCAGTGTTCAAGGCCAGGTTGGACACAGGGGCTTGGAGCAACCTGCTCTAGTGGAAGGTGTCCCTGCCCGGGGCAGGGGGTTGGGACTGGAGGAGCTTTAAGCTCCCTTCCAGCCCGTGACTGAGTTGGAAATGATCACAATCATTCTGTGAGTCTATCACTCTCCAACAAAGAACTGCCTGAAGTTACTTCAATTTTATCAGCAATAAGACAATTTCTCACAGAACCTGCAATAGAGCTCCTGACACCCGAACGCTGAGGCCCACAACAGCCTTGCACGCTGCTGCAGCCCTGCACAAGTCCCCCTGCTCCTTCCCTTCCCCCAGCATCAGAACCAAACACTGAAGTCTCATTACTTTGAAGTCTTCATTACTTTTCAAACTGATGCCATCAAATCCAGGCTCCCAGATATTATGAAACATAAATAATCAAAGCTAAATGTCAGCTGTCAGCATAACAAACACTGCATGAGTCTCATTTACTGGAGAATGGAATTGAAAAGTTGATTCATAAACTACCTTTGCACTTCAGTGACCATAACCAGCATGTCACAACGGGACCATGCTGAACCCTCACTTGAGATGGAGAGCAAGAACCAAGGGCAGCAGCGGATTGCTCACACCAGTCCCAAGCCCCTGTGGTCTGAATCACCAAAAGGATTTAGCAAATGAGGCTGTTTCTATAGAGTTTTCTGAATATTTGCTTTCTGTAACACTAACAGAGTTATAATTCTTTATGGTGGCTACAACAATTGTAGACAGGAATCCACTTCTTATTAAATGAGGCAGGACTGTCCCCTTCACATCCCGCTGTCTGCGTGTGCCCATTTTCCAGCAGTGTTACTGGAACCAGTGCTGGGCAGAACTGCCAGTAACAGCTCTGGAGACCTGTGCTTTGCTCCAGCTCTGCCCCATCTCCCAGCTGCTGGTATGAACAATCAGTCCTGCTGTGTGTCCCTTTGTAGTCTGGCACAAAATGAAAGGTAAAACAGTTTAAAAGAAGCTTTGTAGTCTCTTTTAAAGCCAAGATGAAAAAAAAAAATACAAAACCAAAAGGGTAGAAAAAGCCTGAAAAGAAGTAAGAAAGACATGTTTCTTTCCTTATCTCTGAATCATCCCCCCCCAAAATCAGAAGTGGTTTCTTTTGCTCACAAAACCATTTGTAGATTTACTTCCCCTAAACAGCTCTCTCCTCCATCTGGCACCAGCCTGGTCAGCATACGGGAGTGCACCCTTAGTGCTGCTAACTGCTCCTGCTGCTGGAGCGCTCGCTGCAGAGCTGCCAGCACGTTTAACTGCAAATGGAGAAAGCATGGGCCAAATGACTCCTTTATGCCCAAAACCACAAAGGAAATTTCTTTAGGTTGTAAAAGATTTATCCTCAGCGTGATGCTGAAGTTCTCCTCTTTCAGCTGACTGTCCATATGCACCTCATGTGAAACATAAGCAATGGAGACCCAACAGCGCTTCAGTTCAATAGTGTGACATCAGCAACAACAGATTCATCACATTTATTTCCTTTACATTTTCCATTCAACTCTGCCTATGCTGGTGATTCGAGTAAGGCAATTCTCTGCAGACAAGTGATGGGAAGCAGCCCAGGAACCTCTGTCCTGACCCAATTCCCCTTGAGCTGCCCAGGCAGGTGGCCTGGCAATGGGCTGCCTCGTCAGCAGGGCCACATTCCAGCCAGCAGAGCGGCCACTGCCTTCTCTTTCCATCCTTTGACAGGGAATCAGAACACTCATTCCTTCACCCCGATTTTTGAGGATTTTTTCATCCCCCATTAGATGTTCTGCCTTTCTCTCCAACCCAGAAAGGAAAAATCGAAGACAATGAGAGTTTGCCTTTGGCTTCCTAGCAGCAACACCTCAACAGACTAAAAAAACAACAATAAGGTTTAGAAGAGGACACCATCGCCAAATCCTTCTTGGGTACCAGTGCTGGGGTCCTGCATGCAGCCCTGTGACTTAGCCCAAATTTAGACCCACTGCTGCAAAAATGAAAGCTTGAAACGTGCCATCCAGAATATTCCTGAACATCGTAGCAACGACAAATGAAATCATGTTGCTCAACACAAACACAGAAAAATGCATTTTTGGCATCAGAATAATTTGTATTAGGCAGGAGATAGTGCAGACATTAAGGAAAATGCGTTTTTCACTAATTATTGAGGGCTGACATCCATCAGCAACTTTATTTTTGAACAGGCCATATAAAAGGATAATAATAAAGGCTCTCATTTCTTCATTTGTTCCGGCAGCACTAACCACAGTATCTTATTGTACAGGATAAGAGAGAATTCAGGATATCTGCCTTCCCCATGCACATGCTATTTCATTTTCTTAATGCATACATTTGATTTTCCACAGGATTTTAAAACTAAAACTATGCATTCATATTTATGGGCACTGAAGATTTTAGTCACATTTTATTTCAGACCTTCCACGTCACAGGTTAGTGTCCTGGCCACTAATTCTTCTCACCCCATCAGTCTCTAGTCCCACCATATGTAAAACAGTCACCATTCATTACCACTGCCTCAGTCACTGGCTGGTTTGCAATATTCCTCACTTTCCATAAAAGATCTTCATATGCCCTATTTCACCCAGTTCAAAGATCACAAACGTTTTTAGTTATTACAAGCCTTATTACTGTCCACAGTTCTTGTTTTTTGGGTAAACGCAATTCAATTACTCTTCAGTCTACATTTGAGGATTTTCACATAGGAATTCAATTCCTGACCCTCAAGTTACATGTTTCTGAAGCCAGGGGACTACCGAAGCCGTGCGAAGTCTGTTCAGCGATAAATATCAGCTACCAAAGAAGCAATGATCAAACATCCCTCAGGAGAAAGCACTTCCTGCATATTGTTGTACCCAAGCTGGGTGTGTGTCAACACCAGAAGGTTGAAGGTTGACCCACATGGGGTGATGCTGCCAGGGCTGGGCACAGCTCACCACAGGAGTGCTGCTCTTTGTCTCTAGTGGGGATCATGGCAGCACCACGGATGCATCAGTATCATGGATTGTCCCAGCACCCTGATCAGCTGGAATGCTGGGACCATCCAGCAAAATGCTGCACTGTGACATAAGCACACCACTGATTGATAGAAAACCAGCACCAGGACTGAACAGGAATGTTGTTTCTGAGATGTGATGGTTTTTCCATACCAGCTACTCGTAACAATTGCATCTCGTTAATCCGTCTTCATCTGAAACCTAAGATCTTTAGGGATTTGAAGCTCTCTTAGCAGCCCAAGGAAAATTTGATATTGAAACAGTTTGTACATTTGTTTAGCCAGAATATTTTTACTCATATTTCACTGCTACTTACTTCCTGCAACTTCAGCTCAGTAAATGCATCAGAACTCATCTCTCTCAGGGATCTCTGTATCTCTGTTTCACCATCACAAAATAAATTTTATTGTTTGCTGTTATTAAACATCCGTAAGTGACAGTGGAGCCACAGATACTCCTCCAAGGTATTCTGTGCCACGAAAACATATGCAGGGCACAGAAAAACCTTTAAGGTTAAGAAGCAGACTATAAATTCGAGCTTCCTGCTTCCTACCATCAGACACTGAGCATCACCAAGCTAGCCAGGCCCCACAACCCATACTGGTTTTAGAGACAACTAAATGAAAATTTTCCATAAACTTTACTACCATATCAACTAGTGATTTTTATCCCAGCAAAAAAGAGAAACAAAATACTGCCAAGGCTGCAAAATAATAAAATAAAAAAAAAAAAAATTCTATATTCTCCGCTTCTTACCTTACGTTTTGTACAGCTTTTTCTTTCTAATTACATTGTAACATCTCTAAGTATTTATACAATTTTGTCAGTTTTTATACATTTAGATACCATCTTATCTGTCTGAACAAATCACCTTCTAAGGTCATTTTAAAAACACATATTCTGCAGTGTAAGAATGAAACAATTTACATGAAGAATAAAATCCAGCTTCTGAAGACTAATTCTACCTTGTAAAATTTACATTTGAATCCCTTCTCTGTCACCTCCTTCAGCTGACCCCAGATAAGAGAGTTTTATTGGCATTACAGTAGTCTGCTGAGATCACCAAAGCAGTGAAGGGTTGAAGTTCAACAGGGCACCAGCACCTCAAAACTAAAATGACAGACTGTGACTGTTTGAAGGGCTGAATGTGTTTATGAACCACATGATTCTATGCAACTAACTTTAAACCACTCAATCACATCCAACTTCAGGCTAACCTAAAGTACAAGATTAAAAAAATGCAGCTCAGAGGAAGACAGGAAGAAAGGGACATCAAATTTACCCTCTCAGCATGTTTGTTTTCCAGGCAAGTAGTAAAAACCACAGTCCTTTCAGCCTCTCTGAACTCAAGCTCCAAACTCCCAAAGGCAAAAAAAGAGGGGAAAATCCCAACCCTGAATTACACTACAGGTAGTCATTAAAGCACTTTTCAATACATGGGTTTTTTGCTTGAATTTTGCTTAGATGTAGTGAACCATGGGTCTACCTGACATTACAGTTTCTTAATGCTCAATGTTTGTTGTTTTTAATTCGTGTCATTTCTTTTACAGCTACCAATAAAATTACACACTGTATTATTTTTCACTTAGTCAAAACTAGGCATAATATACAAAGGAAACCACCAAAAGGAAAGTTTCAACCTCTTTTACCCATCCTGCCACCATTTTAAGCTCCCAAGGTAGAAGCTGGGGAAATGTAACAAAGAAGACTTAGAATGATGTCATTTCTGAAATTATTGTCGAGCCGATTCAAAAAGAGAACTGGACACCTGCAGAGATGGAGGCACTGCTATGTTTCAAACAGAAGAACATTAAAAGGGCACAAGTGTTTCAAAAATGTCATATTCTTCATCTTCTACAGAGAAGAGAGAGGTGGAATGGTATGCTGTTGGAATGCCACACTCTGAGCTGGCAGTGGCCTTTATCATGCTGTTTGTAAGATGTTTGCCCAGAAAGTGAAGAGAGTCATACATTGAGAAACTAACTCCCAATTGAATGGTGGGTCACATCTGTGGTGCTGATTAAGGACTGCTGGCAAACATTTATAGGTATTCTTGGCTTGTTGTCAGGCATCCTTACATCTGTACATGTCAGAAACACACTGGTGCTACTCTCTCTGCCTGGAATATGAATAATTGACCCTGTTTTACCGCTGCCATCTCTGTGGTTTGTTATGAGACATTTATGAACTATACCAATTCTTTCTTTTTCCTTAATTCAAGCATGATCCTGCATCTCTTCCTCAGGTAGGACATCCTTACTAATATGAAGAACGCAGGCTACAAAATCATGTTTTCCTCTTCAGTGGATTAATCATGGTTCATCCTGGTTACACCTGATGTAAATTTCCACTTGTGAAATGAACCATTTTCCAGGGTTACATATGAAGCATTCAATATTTATTAACAAAGACATGACAGTTATTGCACTGATGGGCTCTGGCCCTGGAAAACCTCATCCATAATAGCCAGCTTAATTGATTGGCAGGCAATGGGCTTTACATGCTGCCTGTATTTAAACAGAAAGCGAGTTCCCTGTGCCACTGTCACTGACATTGGGAAGCTCATTATGCCTCAATAACCCAAGTTTGACACCACTCTGGTTGTACACCTGTATTCTATTTAGAACACCTACTTCATTTTCACACAGCACTAGCAGTCATGGATCTCTGAACACTCATTTGGAAGTCCTTATTGATACAGATTTGATTATTAAAAGGGAAAAGCCAGACTTGTGGGAGCTGCATCCTATGCACAACTCCAAGGCACAGGCTTGAGACTGCTGGCAAAGCTTGGCTTCTGACATTTGGAAGGCAGTCTTGTCAGAGCAGGTTCTTCTGTTTGAACACATCCAAAAGAAGTAATTTCTCGATCTATATTTATCTACAGCAAGGATTCACTGGCCATGCCATTTTACTTCCATAATTATACATTGCTAATGGAATTAAGAGGACTCTCTACACTAGGAGAAATATTTAACAGCTAATTCTCACATATTTTTGGGCCACTGGAAAAGAGATGGGCTTTAACATAGCCTCTCAGTCTCACTTCACTGTGCCAAAGTTAAATAGAAAAAATAACATAATGCAAAAAAGGTGACACCAGATTTGCACCCGAGAGTATTCTATTGAATGCAGAAAACCCATTTTAAAATTGCAGCCTCTGAAAATAAAGGTTAAAGCCGCAGAAGTGTGCTCAGAGCAGACAGACCACGGAGTGTTCTCAGCCTGTGGAAGGCATGCACACCAAACAGCATGCGGCACCCCTGTGAATGATTCTTCAGATTACAAACTAGTTTGGTGTCAGAAACAGTTCATAGCGTTATCCAGCACACAGTACAGAGAACATTAATAAATAATATCAATAGTAGATAAAGTGTTCAGAAGCAGGAATTGCCACATGCAGACAGAACTGAGACAGATTTAATAACATCATTAACATAAGCTATACAGAGCCAAACTCCTACAGCACAGATATTTCACCATGCCAGCAAGGAATTGCTGATAGAAAATAACAGTTGGAATGTAAAGGCTGACAGTAGCTGCAAACCCTGTGCCTGCAAAAGGTAACCCACCAATCCCTGGGTAGCTGAAGACCATCATCAGGTTTGCTTACCCTGTCTGGTTTGGTTCATTACAACTGCTAAGGCAAGAGTAAGTTCTAAAAAGAATATGATGAGCACAGCTTACTATTGGGCCCATGGTCTATATTCAGATCAGTAATAAAAGGGCCTCAACAGTGGTTCAGACCATCTCAGGTCCCACACCAAGTTTCGAAAAGGAAACAGGCTGAAACCTGTTGGATTCCCAAAGGGTATCCCTTGTAGAATTTGTGATCTGAATATACACTAAAACCTGGAGTAATGAGTAACCACATACCAGATACGTATTTCTCATCTATGTAATGTGAGGATGAAATAAAGCTATTATAACTTCTCCCACATTATGAAGATGATCTTGTAGGCCATTAGTTTGTGCAGGCAGTATGACGAAAATGTGGTTTGCTCTCTCTTTCTACTTGTATTTCTTACAGGATTTAGAACCACAAGAGGATCAGGTACATGGCTTGTGTAAGAAGCTATTACCATGTCTTCTTTAAAAGGCCCCAGTATGACAATAAAACCTGGTTCACCTTTTTGTTTTAATGATTCTACTTTGAATGAGTATGCATATAGGTGTATTAGCAATGGAGAGGAATGCAATACTGTACTGGTACCTGAAATATTTTTCCTGCATACATACATGTTTTTCTGGACTGCCTCAACAGTGGCTGATCCTGTCTTTAATAAATGATAGAAAGGAAAAAAACCAAACAAACAAACCAAAACTATGAACAAGTGTTAATGAACTTTTCCAAATAACATGCAGAAAAAAAAATAAGGAAAACAAAATTAAAGTATTCATATTGTTCAACACTTACTATTAAAGATGTTCTTGTGAACCCTGCATAAGAGTAGGGTCACTAGGAAATACGTACTGATGTCTGATGCATTTTCTGTAAGACATCGCTCTTCCCTGGACCCTGCAGCTGAGCCCACTGCTCATACGAGTAAGCGATTCACCGCATGCTGCTAATCACTGTCCAGCCTCCATCAGCACAGTGTGTGGCAGCTTCCCTGTGCCTGCACCAGAGGTACCCGCTCTGCACTGAAGCTACATGCCCATGCTAACTGACAGGCAAGGGAGGCATGAGGTTTAAACTCTGGGCTTTGTTTTCCCATGAGATATTGAAGACATCTCTGCTTTGTGCAGCAAACCCCAGCATTCAGTCACTGCTGAAAGCAAGATGCAGCTGCTGTACAATACAGGTGCCTTGTGGCTTCCTTGAAGTTCTTCCTATGGGGACAGGAAGCCCAAGGCTGAAAACTCCATTGCATCCCTGAATCCTGCAGCTTTCTAGTAGCTGCAGTGGGGCACAAGGTACCCCAGCTGGTTTATATTTCAGTATTGTATTTCTGTAATTGTTTTTAGTTTTGACAAGCCATCAGCTGGCTGAAGAACAAAGTCCTGTGGTGCATCCCAGTGAACATGCCCATGAGTCTGCCTGCAGTTATTCTGGGGGTCCACAGTCTTTTAGACTGAGGAGACCTGTGGCTGCCAATCAGGATATTCACCCACTGCCTTAACCATCTAGGCACAGTTTAGTAGCAATAAGCATGACAGCCCTACGTGTTGTAATGTTATTACTGCACAGCTCAGCACTGCCATTATAGGTATATTGGTATGTTGTAAAGGGTATGTTGGTGTTACTATTACAAACAGCACTTTTCAGAGGGCTGATAACTTTGCTATGTCAAATTGCACCAGCCTAAAGCTCAAAATGTCAATCATCATTCCTCTGCGCCTTTAAAGGAAGCAAGCTCCCAATCAAAATGACAGGTTCTGTTCCAGTTTCACAGTACATCTGTGTCTGAAATGTTTTCTAGGTGCTTTCAGGCATGATTCTGCCCACTCTGCAGCAAACAAAAATATCCCTGCAGATGCCATGTCCCATGTCTGCTGCTGACCCGCACCACTCTGCACCTCTGGAGGCATTCAAAAATGACTTCTGCAATTCACAGGCATACATGAACACTGCAACTTCTGGCTCAGGTTAAATATACTTTTTTGAAAGTCTGTTTTTGTGCAGCTTGCCAACATACAGAAGAATTGGCTTCTCTTACATTTCCCAAAAAAACCCAACCAAAAACCAACCAAACAAAGAAACATTTCTCCCCCCCCCCCAAAAAAAAACAAAACCAAAGCAAAACAAAACCAAAACCCACCACTGACACCTCACCTCCCTCTACCCTCCCCAACCCCCAGACAAGAACAAAACTCAACAAGGTCTGCCTTGGAATTACAAAGAAACATTAAAAACTAAGCATTTGCCCATTAACAGCAATAATTTCACCTGGAATTTTAACGGGCTGTTTACAACCTCACACTGAACTGATACTGCATTTTCCTAAATGTTTTTGCTTTAGCAAATGCTGACCTGTCAGGAACAATGAGTGCATTTTGTTCCCAGATCAGGGTAAAATTCCAGAAGTCAGGTTAATTCAGGAAGGTAAAATTCCACCTTCTCCATGGCCCTGGGAGGCCCCTGCACCGAGCGTGGTTCCAGCTCTTTGTTCCCAGGCACGGAGGCTCAGGGCTTGTGGGGCTGACACTGTGTCCTGCAGAGGCGACTCCAAAGGCCCTACAAGCCATTAACAGGTGGAAGTGAGGGGGAAAAATCCAAAAGGCTCCAGACTTGTGGCATTTAATTTGGGTCTTAAAACTAACAAGAGCACCTGAGAGACCTGGACAAACGGCAGTTTTCAGGGATTCCATGTGATGGATACTGTTATGCTGTGTGTTTGCACTGGGTTTAGGGGATAGTCTGACAAGCTTACTGCTTTTGTGCTCTAAAAGACTAAGATCCCGCAGAGCTTCACATTCAAGGTATTTCATCATAAACCAAAGTAACTTAAAAAAAAAACAAATTGCAAAGCAAGTAAAGAATAAAATAGCTAATGCTAAGCTTAAAGATATTAAAAATGGAAATCGTTAACGTTACCAATTAACTTTTAGATTGCCTGTACAAAGGGATGCCCATAAATTCCCACACCTCAGGTACAATAATTCCTTTTAACCTCTCATTGTTTCACTGCCAAAAGACTGTCTCTCTGCTGTGTTCAATTTCGAGGAACATTTGAGCACTCTTTGGTTTCCAGAAAGCATTGGTGCACGTGAATGACACAGCCAACATATTTCTCTTTGTATCTCAACCCACCCATATTTAGCTGTTCAGCACAGAACCTCTTCAAGCCACAGTACCAGCAGCTCTGATTCTTCTGAGCATTACTCAAAAGGAAAGGTTCCAATTTAAGGGCCCTGAGTAAATGCAGTGTTGTTAATGGAAAGAAACTATTTCCTACAATTCCATCACTAAACTCTGCGTAATGCACCCACGATTTCAGTTGCACCCTGACTGGAAACAGAACTTGGCTTTGCCTGTGTGCGGTGACCTGAGCTCATTAGGCCGACAAGTGAATATCCGAGACATTTTACCACTGTTTTGTTTCGTGTCTTTGTTATTTTTGGCACTTCAACAAAAGTGCTATTTTGAGCAGGTCTTAGCTAGAATGTCAAACTAATTGGACTTTCACATCATGGAGTTTCTTGGTGAAAGTTTTATCATAAAATCTCACACCAGTTTAAAAGGTAAGTGATTTGCAAAAGGGTTTTCTTATTAGCAACAAGCACATCAAACTGTACTTCTCAGTTTTGCACCAGTTTGAGTTTGAGTTGTATATACAGACGATTTTATTATTCAAACAAAACAAACAAAAAACCCAAACCCACAAAACCCAAACAAAAACAAAACACCCCCCCCCCAAAAAAAAAACCAAAACCATCAATAAAAACCCCAAAAAACCAAGCCAAAACCAAACTGGTAGAAACCTCAGGAATTTCAAATGAGTATCAAATTAATTCCTCTGCACCCATGTAGGAATGTTCACAACACAAGTAACTCAGTGGGTCACAAGCATCCCAGTTCTGTAATCAGGATATACCTCAGTTCCATCAGCTTCACTGGAATTGCTCTTACTGATGTAAGCAAGATCAAAACCTAACAAAAAAAAAATTAGGCTGCCTTTGGTTCCAGTTCAGAGCTTTGCTTTCTAAAACATTTGTTCCATTTTGGGCAAGAATGATAATAGGTTTTACAGCAGATCGTTACTGTGACTAATTTGTACTTACATGAATAATTGTGAATGAGAAGAACACTTGCTTACGGTGCTCTCTTCCATCTGGAGAAGACCAGAAGCACCACAGCAGCTGTCTGGGTGCTGCCATGAATTTGGTGCTATTTATTCACTGAATGCTTATTCTTTTCTCTCCTGATGAAAAATGGTCCAATGCAATCTCCTATGTTTCACATCAACTTATGTCATGGGTTTATGAATTATTGAACAGGCAAATCACATTCATTTCACAAAGATGGTAAACAAAACTAGTCAGTGCACTTAATATCTCTGTATTAATCAATATATATATAAATGTCCTGGGTTCAGCTACAGCAGTCATTTTTTCTCCTTCTTAGTAGCTGGTGCAGTGCTGTGTTTTTGACTTTCAGTCTGGGAACAATGCTGATAACACCGACGTTTTTAGTTGTTGCTCAGTAATGTTTACTCTGACCAAGAAAACTAGTCAGTGCACTTAATATCTCTGTATTAATCAATATATATATAAACTACCTAGTTCAGAAAGCTTTCTTTTTTTCCATTCCTCTGCAAGCTCACAACTACTACTTCTAACCTGCCTGAAATCACTCTGGGAAAAAACTGTTGGGACAGAACTATCCCTTTAGGTCTCACCACTTCCCAACACACCACAGTAATGAGTGGTGTCCCTCAGGGATCG
>NW_009942798.1:0-2542 GCF_000696875.1 Nestor notabilis | reverse complement strand
TGCTCACGCTCTGGGGTGCAGCCCAGGACACGTACCCACGGGGCCATCGTGTGACACGGTGTGCATGCTGAAGGACAGCTCCTGGCCTGGGTCACGCAGCAGCTCCTTGCGCTTGGAGAAGGCCTTTGCGATCATCTTGCTCTTCTTGATCCTCTTGGGTTGGTCGTCGCTCTGCCCCGTCAGCCTGGGGACACAGCAGGTCACGGCAGGGACATGGGCTGGCCCAGGAGCAGGGGACATCGCAGTGCAGGCCATAGGGACCCTCCCCATCTCCCTCTCCCACTCTGGACAAGGACACCAAGGGCTGGGGACTGCTGGATGGGTCCCCTGGGGATGGAGGTGTCCCACAAACAGGACATGAGATGCCTGCGAAGTGGGAGAGGCCACCCCATTCCTACACTGCCATCTACTGTGAGCCCACAACTCACTGAGGGACAAAAGCCTGGGGACCACCTCCAACATCTCAGGGCGTTGGGTGAGGCAGGAAGGGGCGACATCCGCAGGGTCCTACCTGCACCACGTGCGTTTCCAGATGAGCAGCGTGGCCTTGGTCCAGACCCACGTGCTCATGGAGATGCCGGTGCCGAACATGGCGAAGAGGTTGATCTTCTCCACCAGCAGGCTTGGCCGGTTCTTGATCTCACAGTCCGGGATGGGCTTGTTGGTCTGTGTGGCAATGGTCACGTTGGCCTCACACCTGCGGGGACAGACACGGGACACTGGCCGTGAGGAGGGGACACCTCTGCAGAGCGAGATGTGGTGGGAACACCGGTGGGGCACATGGGGCTCCTCCATGTTCCCCACTAAACACAAGGCGCTGGGGTGCCATGAGCATCCCTCTTGCCCTCCTGTCCCCATCCTCATCCCTATCCCACTCACAGGACGTATTCCCGAAAGCTGCGTTCCCACTCCGCCTGGTTGAAGAAGTCATAGAAGTGGCAACCAAAAGTGATGAAGACGAAGCCAAAGGCCAAGAAGCCAAAGATGCCTGGAAGAGAAGTGGAGGTCTCTGATTTAGCTGGACCCCAGCGACACCAGGAGCCGTGCTCCATCACTACAGCTTTGTCCCTCATTGCAGCCACCCCTGGGATGTGGGATGGGGCTGTTGGGGTTTTCAGGGGACGAAGCGTCCCCATTCCCACTCAGATCCCCATGGATGGTGCCACTGGAGCAGCGCTCACCCAAGCGCAGCATGGTCTCGTTGATCTTGCTGGCTGCCTTCTCGCTCAGCAGCCCAGGGTGGTTGCTCTTGATGGAGAAGAGCGTAATGACCCCTGTGGTGGAGGGACGAGGGGGTCAGCCCTGGGGGACACCCACAGTGACGCCGTCCCCATTCCAGCGAGCCCACACCTACCCCGGATGAGGAAGTAGCCCCCCACGATGAGGACGAGCCCAATGGGCGCCAGGACGAAGCCGGCCCGGTACCGGTAGTTCTTGTACCCCACAAAGCAGATGCCACTGACGGAGTCACCATCCACCTGGCAGAGATGGGGAAGAAGGGAGTGAGGTGGCTGTGGCCACCCCACACGTCACCCTGGCAGGGAAGCACCAGGACATGGGATCGCGGTGCCGGTACCTGTGCCACAGCCAGGATGGCCACAGTGAGGACGAAGGGGATGGACCAGGTGATGAGGTGGAAGTAGGAGGTCTTGCCCACCAGCGGCTGGTAGGTGGTGCCCAGAGCCTTGAAGGAGGTGTGCCAGGCATAGGTCAGCATCACAAACCAGATGACACCCGACATCAGCGAGTAGTAAACGATGACGAAGATGATGACGCAGGAGAGCGTCTCGTTGGAGCTAGGGGTGAGGTGAGACAAGAGCATCACCAACTCCACAGAGGGACAGGGAGGAGGAAGGGGGTCTCCATCCCCTTCCAAGAGGCAGGGAGGATCTAGAGGACACCTCTTGGCACACGGGGCAGGGACGGAGGTGACACGTACGTGGGTTCCCCCAGCCGCATGGTGCCGTCAGCCCTGCACACGATCTCATTGCGGGCTCTGTCCATGAACTGCGCCAGCCAGCCGATGCTGCCCACGAAGAAGCAGGCGTTGACATAGAAGAGGATGACGGCCGGGTAGCGGTTGGAGTTCCTCCAGTCAGCAACAAACGTGGCCTGTCAGGAGAGGAGAAAGGGACAGCTTGGTGCCTGGCCCACTTTTGGGGTCTCCGCCCGCGTCTCACCAAGGTGAAGAAGGTGCAGAAGATGGTGACGGAGCTGAAGGCAGCGATGTAGACGTGCATCTCGCGGTGCTCCTTCTCGGTGAAGAGCGGGTTCTGGCACTGGATGCCACAACCCTCCACGTCCTCGTACCAGCTCTTGGGGTTGTCCGTCTTCACCAGCGGCGCCTCGCACTGCCCCGAGCTGTTGAACTTGATGTTCTGCACCTCGTTCTGCCAGAGGAGAAGAGAGGCCATGAGGGGGAGGCAGCAGCCTCATGGTGAAGGCTGTGGACACCAGTCCCCCATGGAGGGCTGTGGAAAGGCTACGTTTCCCCACCCCTGCTGCCCCGTGAGGATCATGGAATCAACCAGGTTGGAAAAGC
>NW_009942797.1:0-582 GCF_000696875.1 Nestor notabilis | reverse complement strand
GTCAAAGGTAGAGGCTGGATTCATGCTTTCTCACAGAGCTTGCTTACCAGGTTTTGGTCATCACTCACAATCTGTGTGCAGGAGGACAAGGCGGGGTGAAGGGAGAAATAATCTTCTGAGGTCTTATGACTCATCCTTAGCTTTTTCTCCTAGACCTAAACCAGACCTATCCACCCCCGTGGTGTGGGGCTGAAGGTCCTGTCCAGCCAAGTGCGGCGTGAGGATTATAGGGCTGACTCAGAGGTGAGGAATACTGGGTGACCTGGTTACTGGGGCAGTTACTGCAGGGCTGCAGTGGATGGCTGTTGGGGTGGTTGTACGCATGCACTTCGCTCTGGTGGGGCGGTTAAGAAGGCCTTAATGAGTTCTAAGGCTGCAGCTGGGCAAGTTCCCGGTAATGACACGAGGGCTGAGGGATGGTGATTTGCAGCTGCCTGGGAAGATGGCAGCTTCCAGACTGAGCCAGGATGACAGAACTCGTTTGGCCACATCTGGGAGCAGGGAGATCAAAGAGCCTGGCAGTGAGTCACGGCGGCGCGGCCAGGGGTGACGCTGCTCCCCAGGGACCGTGGGGCTGGCACC
>NW_009942796.1:3847-4359 GCF_000696875.1 Nestor notabilis | reverse complement strand
CCCTTCACTCCGGTTCCCAATCACACCCCGGTTCCCCCTTCGACCCAAGCCTTAGCGGGACTGCAACACAGCCCGCTGGCAACGGGCGCTCCGGCGAGCTGGGCTGGAGTAGGGTGTCTGCCTGGGTGTCTGCCTGGGTGTCTGTCTGGGTGTCTGGGTGTAAGTCGGGCTGTCTGATCCCCACCCCCCCGTGCTGCTGCATCCCCACCCTGACGGCTCCCCCAGCTCCCACTCTCACATCTTCCTCTCACCCACCTCCCTCTACCCCATGTCCCGTTCCCCATCTCCCATGGAGGGGCTGTCACTGCTCTGGACTCGCACCAGACACTCGCAGCAGGAGCTCAAGTCCCAGCAGAGGCCTTAAACCATCACTCCAAAGTGGGTTCACTTCATGCTCAGAGCTCAGATGTGGTCCCAGAATCCCAGCATCATTAGTGTTGGAAGGGACCTCTGGAGATCATCCAGTGCAACCCCTGCCAAGGCAGGGCCACCCAGAGCAGGCAACGCAGGAA
>NW_009942796.1:1759-3393 GCF_000696875.1 Nestor notabilis | reverse complement strand
GGAATCCCCCCCCTGGCCCTCCTGCCACACTCCTCCCCATGCACCCCAGGATACTCTTGGCCCTCCTGGCTGCAAGGGCTGGCTTATAGTCAACTCTTAACTTACCATCCACCAACACTTCCAGGTCCTTCTTGGCCAAAGTGCTCTCCAGTAGGTCACCCCCAGCCTGTACTGGTACTTGGGCCCTTGCTGAACATCACTGGGTGATGTTTAAGGCTACTGGGTCCCCCCAGTTTCCTGCCACCAGCCCCCTGCAAGGTCCCAAGGGTGGCTCACACCAGCTCCAAGGAGCATCCCAGTGTGGGGACACCTCCCCAGGATACTGTGTCCCCAGTGTGGGGCTGCAGCTTGGGCACCCTGTGGCAGTGTCCTGCTTGCCATGCTGCTCTGCAAACCGGGGGTCAATGAGCTGCAGTTTCTCCAGGCACATCCCAGTGAGCAGGGCTGGGTATCCCAGCTGGATGGGAGCAGCAGGTCAGGACCCGCTGGGCAGCCTGACACTGCTCCACACAGGCACTGCTGGTTTTTCACCTCACAGCAAAGAGTAACCCCAAACCTGCAGTGGATTAAGCCACCGAACACACGTGTTGTGAACATGAGCAGGGGCAGTGCAGGGTGTTTTCACAGAGTTCCAGACTGGTTTGTGTTGGAAGGGACCTTAAAGCTCATCCAGCTCCAACCCCTGCCACAGGCAGGGACACCTTCCACTAGAGCAGGTTGCTCCAAGCCCCTGTGTCCAAGCTGGCCTTGAACACTGCCAGGGATGGGGCAGCCACAGCTTCTCTGGGCACCCTGTGCCAGCGCCTCAGCACCCTCCCAGGGAAGAGCTTCTGCCTCAGAGCTCATCTCAATCTCCCCTCTGGCAGGTTAAAGCCATTGCCCTTGTCCTGTCCCTACATCCCTTGTCCAAAGCCCCTCTCCAGGTTTCTTGTAGCATCTAGCTGGGTAAGAGGCATTTTGGCCTCATGGCCACACTGGGTACCTGAAGACCTGGCATTGCCCCACGCTGGGACACCTGGTGCAGCCCATCACTTCTGTTGCCTTGTCACTGAAATAGTTCCCTGCTCCTTACAAGGTGCTGCTGACTTCTGGGTGAAACCTATAGAGGAGAAATAGCTTCCTTTAAACCTAATTATGATTAATCTGTTGCCAAAGGAAGCTTAAAGGGGTGAGCCAATTACACCTCCTAATGTGCAAGAGTGAGGAGTGGCCAAAGGGTGTAATTAGAGCCCGTTGTAGTGTAGACACCCCGTTATTGGATGGTATTTCTGGCCAAGGCCAGTCCTGTTGGCTGCATCTGCTGGTGTCAGTAATGGGGTAAGAGCAGAGGAGAGGGTACGAGTCCCACAAACACTACCTGGAGATATTCACCAAAGGGAGGAGAAAAAAAACAGGCAAGACTTGGCAGCGTGGTGCCAGCTCTGTGAGAGGGTGCTTTACACAACGGCAATACTTGCTCCTCCTGTTTCAGTGTGATAAGGAAATGGGGTTGATGCCTTTTTAGGTCCCAGCTTGGACCGGTGCTGCCCTGCCATGGAGGCGTCCCTGGACCAGCCCATGGTTGGGCAGTTGCACTTGTGGCTCTGGGTGCTTCAGCAGAGAAACCCCTGAGAGGCAAAGCAAAGCAGAGGGTG
>NW_009942796.1:341-1395 GCF_000696875.1 Nestor notabilis | reverse complement strand
CGAGATTTTCCCTGGGCGGCTGCGGAGGCGCTTGCCCAGGGTGCCCAGAGAAGCTGTGGCTGCCCCATCCCTGGCAGTGCTCACTGGCTTTTTCTCCCCAGTCCAGACACACACACAGGACCTGCTGCTAGAAGTCAAGGGCAGAGTTAAGCCTGCTCAGCGTGACAGTGATTTTTCAGTTCAAGTTCCTCTTCCCGTTCCAGAAACTGTGGAAAAACATATTGCAGCATTTAGTAAATCCCGGGCTGGGCAGCAGCAGCGGGCTCAGCCCTGGGGGGATGGGCTGAGGATGTTGCATGGACCCGCTGAAGGTGCAGGTGCCCCAACCCCTGTGCCCATCACCCCAAGCCTGTTCCTTGGCCTCTCTTCCAGATGTCCTTCTACTTCTCGGACAAAGCAGTGCTGCTTTTTGACTTCTGGAGCGTCCACACCCCCACAGGTAGGCTGCCAGCCCCGAGACACCGTCCGTCTGTCCACCCACCCATCCATCCATCCATCTGCCACTGCCTGTGCTCTCCACCTGGGAGGAAGGATGTGGAGCACAGAACTGAAGAGCAGCTCTGAACTTCTGTAAGGAGCAGTGAAGAGCAGCACCCCCCAGCAGTAACCCTGGGGCACTTACTGTGTGGAGGGCTCAGGGCAGAGCTCAGGGCACTGCTGCCCCTCTCCTACCCTGGTGCTGCCTTAGGCAGGCTCCATCCTTTTCTGCCCCAAAGCAGCAGACAGGGGGGTGTTGGAAGCATCCCCCCCCTGCCCCAGCCCTACCAGCCCCCGCAGGTTGGATCAGCTTCCCAGTTTTGGTTGGTTGTGGTTTTTTTTATTATCCCAGAATACATTTTAACCCCCATTTTTTTAGTAGAGTCAATGCAAAGATGCTTGTTCTTTTCAGAGCAATCACCCTCCAAAAAAATACTTCCTAAGAATTTAGGGTGAGGAATTGGGCTAAATACACCATTTTCCAGTGCTTCACCAACCTGCTGCCCAATTCCAATCCTGGGAGCCCATTCCCTCCACTTTATCCCATGGATGTCACAGAATACTTTGTGTTGGAAAG
>NW_009942796.1:0-222 GCF_000696875.1 Nestor notabilis | reverse complement strand
GTCCAAGCACACCCCCAAAGCACTTTATGCCGGTTCGCACCACCTCGCCCCCTACACCAAGTGCATGCCCATGGGCAGCCGCAGGTGTTTCCCCTGCAGGGATGGTGCTCTCAGTGCTGGTGATCCTGCTGCTGTCCATGCTCTATGAAGCCATCAAGATGGGCAAGGCTGTGCTGCTGCGGCGGGCGCTGCGGGCGCTGCCCCCCAGCCTCAGCCAGGACC
>NW_009942795.1:24787-25088 GCF_000696875.1 Nestor notabilis | reverse complement strand
GCACCGAGCCTCCCCGCACCCCGCCGCACTGTACAGCACCGCACCGGGCCCCACGGCACCGCACTGCTCCGCAACGCCCGGCACCTTGACCAGGCGCAGAAAGCCAGCCCTGTGTGGTCCGGGTTGGGATCGGTGCCAATGCACTCCTGGTTTTGAGAAAAAAATAAGGCTTTTAGTTTCGGAAGGGAAGGGGAAAGGATGCAAACAGGGTGTGGGCATCTAGTGATATAGGTTGCTAAGTGTCCGTCAAGTGCTTTGGGGGGGGAGGGAGAATAGAGAATGAACATCTCCCAGTTAATTC
>NW_009942795.1:24345-24621 GCF_000696875.1 Nestor notabilis | reverse complement strand
GGACCTTGAGGGGCTGGAGAGGTGAGCCAGTGCAGACCTCATGAAGTTCAACAAGGCAAAGTGCAAGGCCATGCACCTTGGTCAGGGCAATCCCAGGCACAAGTAAGGCTGGGAGGAGAATGGATTAAGACCAGCCCTAAGGAGAAGGTATTGGTTGATGAGAAGCTCGCTATGACCTGGGAGTGTGAGCTTGAGCCCAGAACCTCCCTGTGTGCTGGGCTGCATCCCCAGAGTGTGAGCAGCAGGTTGAGGGAGGGGATTCTCCCCTCCTGCTGT
>NW_009942795.1:16883-23894 GCF_000696875.1 Nestor notabilis | reverse complement strand
CTGCTCTAGTGGCAGCTGTCCCTGCCCGTGGCAGGGGGTTGGAACTGGATGATCCTAAAGTTCCTTCCAACACAGACCTTTCTAGGATTTTGCTTTAAGAATATTAGTTTAAGCAGACAATTTACAGGTGGTATTGGAACGAGGGGTAAAGTTAGTAAGGGAGTGTTCTCAAAACCATTACTCCACTGACTGGCATTAGGAATTTGTCTCATTCCTTTCCTGGACACTGCAGGAGAAGAAATTCAGTGATCCCAGGACTGTTGAATCAAAATAGCTCTGCAGTTGCCTTTGCTTCAGGGATTGCCTGTTTGCACAGAAGATTTTTCATCTGAACCCTAGAAAAACTTGCTTATTTTCCTCCCTCTTCCCTAAAGAAGCCTGGTTTGCAGCAGCAGGTAGGTCCCTTTCGTTGAGCTGCCTGCAGAGCTACTTGGGAAGCCAAACACAGCACTCCAGATTTATTAAAATGCATTGCTTGCTTTTTGTCAGCAGTGCTGATGTTGGTAAGAACAACAGGGCAAACACCTTAATAAGCAAGCCACGAGCCTGTGTAGTGTTTATCTCACACAAAGTTTGGATATGGCTCAGCTATTGCATACAGACAGCGGTGATATTAGTTTTGAATGCTTGGTGGAATTAAGTACAGCTGGGCTTGTGTAGAAGCCCAGAGAGCTACTGAGCAAGGTACTGAGCTGCAGAGCGTTGCCCCCAGGGCTGTATTCTGAACCCAGAACCAGTGCAGAGTATCCTTGTGGGTGCAGATCTTTGGGGCGGTCCTGTGGCAAAAGAAAGCTTTCAGCAGGCTCAGGCTGGGCACAGAGGCTGAAAGAACCCCGTCATGATGGAGGTATGGAGTGCTGTGAGGACCAGTACTGCATGTCTGCCACTCTCCACCCACGGTGATGAAATAAAAGTGAAAGAGGCAGCTCTTCAGGTGCTTTGCTGTGTGAGTATATTACAGAAATAGAAACAATCCACCTGACACTGCCCTCCCGTGTGTAGAGCCGCCTTTCCATAATACACAGAAGCACCAAAAAACTCCTTCTCCATCCACAGGAGAGAGAATAGGCTCCTCTGCTGCCAGAACTACAGAACTACTCCAATTAGATAATGGTTTTAATGGCAGGGGTATTTTTTTTATCTGAAAAGCTATGGCTGCTGTCCAGGTCTTCTAGGTCTTTTTTATGCGAATAAATACTACAAATATACAACAGAGAGAGAAATAGCCTCACTGAATATTTACACAAAGAGATGGAAGGATAGCACTGAATTGCTGAAATAGAAATGCATCAGTGGATGTGGATGGATCTCACCTGTGAGAATTGAAGTCCTTTTTCTCTGATTGTCTAGTTGTGACCAGCTGGGTTTTGCATTCCATCTCAAAAGGTAGAGCCATTTGTTTAAAATGCTTAACCTTTGTTTAGGAGTTGCTTCAGTAATGACTCACGGAGGAGACTGCAGTGAATTGAATCACCACTCAAATTGTCTACTGTGTGAAGAATTTAGTTGCAGAAAAAAGGTTAGTGAAAAATCTCTAAGGTCTAAGGTGATCTCAGCCCAAACTGCTGTAATCGTTTTAACTTGGTAACTGCTGCAGTCTGAGCTCAGCCTCACTGCTGATGGCATTTTCCACTGCAAGATTGTTCTCCTACTTTTCTTTGGATTATGTTGGTATTGCCCAATGTCTAAATATAGAGTAACTCAATGTTTCCATTCAGTGCTTTTGTATGTAAAACATGTTAATCTGTTCTAAGCAGCAGAGCATCGTCTATAAGCTGGTATTTTGGCACCTCCTTTGGTCTGTAGCTATTTCAACTTTCCTGAGCTGTTTGAAGGGGAAACATGTCCTGGCGCAGAAAACAGAGCTGCAGTGGTCCCACTGCTCAAAAGCACTGAGGTATCTTCAGCTGATGGGCCTTTTCTGTCAAAGAACTCCAGACCTACACGAATATGCTGAAATTGTGGTGGTAACACTGCAGATGTGATTTCCTGCATCAAAAGGAGGCACTTTGTTTCTATCAGGTCAAGGACTGGATCAGAAAGGTAAGGACTTTCTGAGGAGGTTGAAGTTTTACTCTCTAAGGAGAACAACTACATGGAGAAGCTGGTCCTAAGGATGACAAGGGGATAAGTTCTAACCAAGGGAGTGTGTAAGCAGTCTTAACAGGAGGTGTCTGAATTATCAGTGTCTCCAATAAGGCATCTAAGCAGTCCTGTTCCTTTCTGTGCTGATGAGTAAGCCAGTTCTCAGCTTTCTGCTCACCAGAGCTCACACAGTCTCTAGCAGCAGAGCAAACAGCCTCCAACACCTCCGATTGTACCCAAAGAGACGTGCTGCCTTGGAAGCTGTGAGGGAGGAAGGGAATCAGGAGCCAGCTCTCCTGCTGTAGGCAGAGGTGACTGGTACAGCTTGTGTCCTGCAGCCCTCTCACTCCATGCCCATTGCGGGCAGTGGGGAAGGACCTGTGCAAAAGGCAGGGCTGTCTTGCTGTCATATTCCATCAACTTTCCTTTCTCATAATTGACTTGGTGTTGGACATCTCATCTTGATTCAAGCCAGGGAGAGTCTTGCAGCTCCAAAGTAACTGAGTGGAGAGACCAAACATTTAATGGGAATCTGAGTAACCGGCTGGATGGCGGGGGGCACACAAAACCTCGATTTCTCACAGTGAGTTATGAAATAATTACATCATAACTGACAGAGCTGCTGCTTTTAAGGAGGATAAATTTCCCAAGGGCAATACTAAGTTGACAAGCTTCCAGCTCTGGTGTGTCATTTACTGCTTTTCTTTGTGTTGACTTTTTATAGTGGTTTCTGTGGAGCAAGTGGTTACTCAGCCAAATTAATGTGGCAGAACGAGACCCTCACACGGGGCCTGGGATTTCATCATGGAGCTTTTCACATATTTCAAAGAACATATTAATGTTAGGAGAGATCATTCAGCAATTACCAGTTTGCTTCCCAGCCCACACCACGAAAATTTCACCCAGGGTCCTTGCAGTGCTCCCAGGAGTTACTGGCAGAAGCAGCTCCCTGGAGCTAAAGTAGAAGAGGCAATTTAATGTGACTAAAGTTTAAAAAATGCTTCTCTCTAATACAAGTGATCTGTGATGAATTATCACTCCTCCTAGGGTTAGAATATAAACCCAACAATTTATACCTGGCAGCCTGTAATAGCTGTGCATACGCAGCCTCTTCGCCCTGCGACCCAGGAGAACTGCTTCTTAATATTCCTCTTAAAGACTTAGTGTTTGTGCTGGGTTTCCTGTAAATTCATAGGGTTTCATTTGCAGCCAAGCTGCAACAAAACCCACAGAACGATTAGGAAGCCTTGCACGTACATACAGAAAATGCAGTCACAAGATTGCTAAATAGAAATTGCTCTATCTTTAAATGATCATGAGCTGTCAGCTGTTCCTTTGTTCGGATTATTATAGACACACATAAAACATTTGATTGAATGCTCAAGTTTTCACCAGCTAGAATCCAGACGGATGTCTGATAAAATAACAAACACACCCCACTCCACCCCTCCTCAAAATCCCCTTCCTGCTTCGGCTGAATTTCTCCCTCTGTGGAAGCCAGTATTTCATGGACTAAATTGGACAAAGCAAGCAAACAATCTCCTTCACATGGATTTCTAAATCAAATCATTGTTAATCACATCAATATTCCCTGCTGATTCAACAGTCTTGGTGGCCAGCTTTCTGACTCAAACGAGCTCCTCTGCATGGATGCTGTGTGTGCTGCCCAGGTTTGCTATTAATTATCGTTGGAAGCATTCAGGTCTGATTCTCTCACCTCTTCTTTCTCCCCCCCTTTCTCCTCATGCAGCAAGGAAGAAACTGAAATACTGTTCTTCACTTGACACTGGATTTCTAACCTCTCTGGGTAATGTGAGCCTAGTGCTAAAATACAGATCCAGGGCACCACTAGCTTACCTGTAAGCAATCACAATGCCTCAGCTGCTGGGAAACGTGGCAGACATTTCAGTGTGGTGAGTTGCTAATTTCTGGGGCAAAACTCTGCTCTTTTGTGGTACAACTTGTATTGGGGGGTGTGTGTGACAGCTTAGGGGCATTCTGAGCCTGCCTCCTGGGGCTGTGCTGGCTGCAGAGCAGAAGTGTGCTCCTGAAGACATTTGTCCAAAGGATTAATTTGAAATCCATGTGCATCTCCTTATGTTCAGCGAGACGCCTCTTATGCTTTAAACTAAGCAAGTGCCCGTGCTTTGGGAGGATGGCAATCAGGGCAGAAACAGTGGAGTTGCAGTCTGACTGTGGCAGGAGCAGCACTGGCGCTGGCAGCCTGGTGTGGGAAGGGATATGGCAGGACTTGGGCTCAGCCCCTGCCCCTTCAGCAGCTCTGCCTGAGGTCAGGTCTCACCGCAGGCAGTGAACAGCTCCTTCCTTCCTTTGCAAAAGAGGGAGCAGAAAGGAAGAAAAGGTGGCAGACTCAAACATGGCTGTTTGCAGCAATAACAAGAAACCCCAGCGGTACATGCACACATGGGCGAAGCAGCAGACTCAAACCCACACAGAACACATCACAGTCTGGTGTAGAGAAGCCTGCCTCAGACTTTATTAATGGTCAGTCTGAAAAGGAAAGGATGAGCCTTGGAGACCGGAATACTTTCTCCCAGTTAGACACAGCTCACAGGAACACTGTGCACATGTGGGCAGAAATGGTTGGGAAATCATATCCTGCCATTTGACATTTGACATGTAGTAAATGTACCCTGTCAGATAAGCAAGAATCCAGGACTATATCTGTAACATCTATTAGCAATGGTAAATTAATTAGAAGTATGAACTAATTAACCTCCCTGCTCTCTGCCTCTTCCTTCACCAGGGCAGTGAGGCTCATCCTGCCATAAGCCCCACAGCAGCCTGTGCTGTGTCCCGGGTAGCCCTGGTTTTGCTAATGGCCCACACGCTGCTCCCTGTGCATCTGGGGACCAAGGTGCCCTCTGCTTAATGAGGCCACTGACAGTCTGATGGTGCTGTCTGTGAAAGTGTTCTCCCCTATGCTTTTACTGAACCTGTCTGCGGGCTGGCTATAATAATGCCTTTAGGCTGGTGTGTGAGCTAAAGAGTAGGGTCACCAGCAGAGGCTCAGATTGAAACGAGGTTTTGAAGGGTCTCTGCTTTAGAAGTGGAAGCCTGCTGAGGTGAAGAGGTCTCTAGAAAGACACATAAACTTCTCATGAGATGGTTAAGATGAATTTAGGGAGTATTGGAGTAACACATAGACCTTTGAACTATCCTTTAGCAGAATAGGCTTTGTATAGCCTCAAGGAAGCTTTAGCTAAAGGTAGATTTGGGCTTGCTTCATATCCGCAGGGTTAACCTGCTACAAACCACTGTTTTCTCTGCAAATGGCAGAGACTCTGCACAAGCAGGTGAGCGCAGCAGGAGGTTCTGCAGTGGCTGCATTGTCAGCCCATGGCAGTGCTACAGGTGGCTTCACACTGTGAGAGCTGGTCTGTCTTCTCTTGCTGTCACGTTTTTCTGTCTGCTCGCTTGTAAATCAAATTGTCATGTTCTCTGATGGTAGCGTTTTACTCCTGAAGTTACTGTTTGCACAGTGGCATCTGTACAATGCTATTTTCCCCTCTGAATAATAATTTTCATAATGTGAAACTGAAAAGAAAATCCAAACAGCTACCACTGAAGAAAGGAATAGATTTCCATAGACTCTGTTAAATTTCCCAGTAAATGCATATTACTTCTGGAGCTCCCCATGAAGACAGCAATGAGGAGAATTATTCTGCTCAGTTTTTACCTACTGACCCTACCAAATACTTTCCTCAGCATGCTATCAGAGGTGTTGTAGAGCTGATGCTTTTGCTATTTTCTGTTTAATAGAGCTGATATTCAAATGGAGTGATATCCCTTGGCACAAATATAATTTCATCCTTCTACTGCACTTGCCAAGAACAATGCAATGGCCTCACTGTTAGATACTGTGCTTGGTTCATTACTTCAAAATATGGTAGCACTTTGTTCATAATGGGTTTGATGGCTGAATTATTAATGGTAACAATAAGGTATTTATTTTATTTGTATTTGAAGAAGGAGCAGGGAACACAAGAAACTTGTGGGAAAGCTTGTTTTTGTGAGACTAAGTCCAGCTTTGCAGCTGTGCTGGATCTATGCAGCACCCTTTTTTGAGGTGACCCTGAAAATGTTGCAGTTACTACAGGTGGTTTGTCATTTCAGGGTGTTATAAAAAATACTTCAGGGGCTCTTGCAGCACATAGGTGAGTTTTACGCTTATCCTTGCAGCCCAGCAGAGAGGGTCTGACCAGCCATAAGGTCTAAGCTGCATGCAGAGGGAGAAAATCTTGCCTGTGCTCAAAGCATCTTTAAATCAGTGACAGAGATGTTCCTTGTGGAGGAGCTAAATTTGATGGAGGACTACAGGCATGGGTTGGGCTTCAAGATCATGTGGCCATTGGCACCATCTGCCCTATTTCCTTCTGGTCTGTTAAATACTATATTCAGGTCTGATGTGTCCATTTAAAAATGAGAATGAAACCGTACCGGGTATCCCCAAATTATTCTGCAGGGAGCAGAGCATGAAGCTGCAGCAGGGTAGGAGGAAGGGGACCAGCTGTAGGCTCTCAAAGCATGGAGGAGCTCACAGAATCCCATGCTGCCAAGGTTCTGGGCTTGTTGGCTCCTAGCTGAGGGGTTTGTAGGTACAGCCAGTGATAAATAGGATTATGGGATACTTTATGCATGAAGCATCACTGCCTTGCAGGGGCACCAGGCTTCCTGGGGACAAGCATGGTGGCATTTCTGGATGAGGTACTCTGCCCCTCTGCCCATGGTGGGCTTCACCCTAACCTGCACAGCTGCTGCCCCTTCTCCGAGCCTGGCCCTACACCAGCCCCTTTCCTCAGGGCAGATATACACCTTCCTGTTGATGTGGCCACAGATGGCTTCACTGGTCTTCTCCTTGCTTGGAAAAAGGTTAAGAGGCTACACAAAATTTCCATATCCCAG
>NW_009942795.1:0-16852 GCF_000696875.1 Nestor notabilis | reverse complement strand
GAATCTGGGGGTTCCCCTGGGCAGGACTTCCCAGCGGTGTGTGGGGAAGAGAGGAGATGTTTTAAGAAGGAACATTTGAGAGTATTTCTGCAAAAACCAGGAAATATTTTTAAAGCCTTGTGCACAAAATTTGGCTTCCTCTGAAACTGGAAATGGTCTCACAGCAACATATGCTAATTCATTAGATGAATTTCATTCATTGAAATGTGAACTATGGTAATTTCTTTCGACTTTTGAATGCAAATTGCAATTCAGCCTTAACTATGGCAGTATTCCCATTACACAGGGCTGAAGAATGTCTAGAATATTTACTTTACTCTTGCTTTTAACATAGCAAAATCTTTTTTCAATAAGCTTCATCTCACCCCAGAGAAGCCTTTTGTGCTGTTTCTCATGTGCCAGTTTTGCAGCCGAGGGGTCAGCTCAGGGTAACAGCATCACCAGGGCCGTAGGTCTACTGGGCACCTGGGGGACCATATTGTGACTTACTTCTTGTTTTGTTCCTGGTGGGAACTGGGTCTGTCCAACCTGCTGCAGTTTCTAATACTCACAGAGCAGGAGTCTGCTGAGGCATAGCCAATATCTGGCTTATTTTCACTTTGATTTAAATGAGAAATTAGTTGCTTAATAAATAGGGGAATTTGCTTCCATTTTGATTTGCAATTTGAATTAATGATTCTTCCAGCAGAAATGAACTACTCCAATAATAACAGCTTTATAACCTCAAGGCTTCCCTCTGGACTGCTTATGAAAATGCTGCATAACCTCCATCAGTATTGAACTCATACTGAGCGTCATAATGGGTGAAAGAAGAGGGAGTGGGAGAGGGGGAGAGAATGATGTTCACTCCCCCTATACATTAAGGTGTTTCTTAAAGATTGTTTGGATAACTTTTTTCTCCTCACAGCAGACTGACCTGTGTATTTATATGTGTTATTCTCTCTGTATAAGGTTAATGACTGTCTGAAATCATTCACTGAAAGCAATTATTTGGACATCTCTCAATGTACCTTAAAAGGTGATAAAGTACAAGATTTTTGTTATTGTTCAGCTCACATCTGGAGTCAGCTGCAGCCTGTGTCTGGCACACCAAGTCAATAGTCTCACTCTATATTCTGCTTGCATCTTTACCTTTCCTGAGCTTATTCTGTCTGACTTGATACTGCTGGGTGTTGTACTCAGAGGAGGAACTGTGTGCAGGAGAGAGTGCTCTGGTTTGCAGTGGGAAGCTGCTGTGAGGAATTAAAGCTCCTGTTGTGACAGAGATGACAACAAAAGCAGAAAGCTTCCTCGTGCAGAAGGAAAACCCATCAGCTGAGACATTCCAGGGTGATACATGGGTATTGAGCAATGACTTTCACACTAATTTCCAAAGTGCTGTTATGGCAGCCTAGGTCAGGCTTTTGAAGCTTCCTTGCCAAAGGCTGCCTGGCAAGGTTTCTTCCCACCACTGCAGCTGGCTGGCGGGATTTGTTTCCACCTACACTTTATGTGTCCATTATGCTAAAGTACAGTGAAAAGAAATCCTTTTCAATGCCCTCCCCTCCCATTCCAAAATCCTGGGGATTTTGTGTGTCGATTGCACAGAACAAGGAAAATCAACTCAAGGTTCCCCGTGACAGGGGCCACCAGGGCCATACGATCTGTCAGGCTCTGGGAGCTGCCTATATTACAGCATAATTTCCCCACCATTTAACATCATCACTGCAACCTCCCACTGCCATAACCCATCTCCAAAGGGCTGTTACTGCCCAGTCTTAAGATGCTTGGGATAAGCAAATATCTCAAGCTGAGAAGTCTGGTATTGGTACATTACAAGAAAATCTCTCAACCTTAAAATTGCTTATGGTAAAAAGCTCCAATGTGCAGATATCACTGTCTAACACACCAAACAACCTCAGGAGTTTAGGAATAAACATGGCATACACTGATGTGAATGTTTATGGGGTGAGGGAAGACTGGCACAAAATACAAAGAAGCTGTGTTTGAAGGAAAGGCATCTTAACATAAAGGTACTCTAATCTTTACCTTTCAGTATTTAAGTCACAGTGCAGCCATTATTAAAGCAATTAAAATGCAATTACTTTTTCATCTTTATTTCAGTTCTTGAATAATTAAAGCCACTTTACATCAAAGGTGATCCATAAAGGAAGGCATTTTGCATGTGAAAAGCTGCAAAGGTTGGAAGACTTTGGGGTATCAGCAGTGAGCAGCAAGCAACTGAGATTCTTAATGCTACAGTAAACTGCCTCCTTTGCACATCTCTACGGGATCATGGAAAGAGGCCAATTGCTGGATTTCTGTACTTTATCTTGATTAAATGGCTGTTTCAATTTGGTATTCACTCCTTTCATACTTGTAATCACTTTAAGATTTTCATTTTATAGTATTCACTTATTTAACTGCTTGTTTCCTGCCAAGTCTAAAAAAAGAAAGGCTTTTCCCTCCCTTCTCCTTGCTGCACTAAAGGCAAGAGTTTACACAAAATTACTTCTATATTTAAAGTCTCCTGATGTAAATCTCTGCTGCTTTAAATAGTCAGAGTTGGTAGATACTGCAAATAAGTACTAGAGTGAAAGATCCTGAAGCTGCTGTGAGAGGCTGACAACTGCCGCAAGCACATGGGCAGGCTGATGGGCATCCCTGGGGCATGGGGAGGCGTGCAGCACCCCTGGGACCTGAGTGGGTGCCACCCCTCCCCAAATCCTCCAGAAGATTTGGGGGATTACTGTGATTCCTTTTCAGGTGTGTGCTGCCTACCTGCGAAGGGGCTGTGCCCCCTGAAGCTCCTGCAGCGCTGAGGGGCTGGGAATGGGAAAGCAGAGGCTGCTTGAGGCTCTATGTCATGGGCACTTCTCCAGGGATGTGGAAGAAGAAAGCTCTTCCCATGGGGCTGCAGTGATTGTCAGGCTGCAAGCAGCAGAAAACCAGCCCTGTTTTGGTTCCTCATCACCCAAATTGAGTATCATCTGCCTTGTATCTTGGCCAAGGTAATGGGGAAAGAAATACAGTATAAATGTGCTGGAATGGACGAAACCCTCTTAAGTTTTACTTTTATTATTAGAGACTAAGGAAGCCAACATATTCTCAGGCATTTGCTGGACTAGTTAGCTTTATCACACTCATTTGTCAACACTTCTTTATTGATGTTGAGGGATGTAGTTTAAAGAAACTGTGCAGTAAGAAAGTTAGAATTCATCTGAGGGGAGCTGCCTTAGAGAGAGGATCAAAAGTAGTGATCGAATGCCTGTGGCACTACCTGTTGGCCAACGGGATCTGTCAGTACTGTCCCCTTAGGAAAGCAGTGAAATACTTTGGGATTCTCAGAGGTGGTAGCATTGAGCCATCTGAGAAATCAGTATGGAAGAATTAGCTGGCAGCTTCCTGTGTCCAGCCCCAGTCCCAAACATCTCAGCCAAGGTAAACTCAAGAGTCATCACTAGAAATGACACAAATGTCACTGCTCAGCTCAGCTTGGACATAGTTTCAGATTACAGCCTAATAGTAGGGCAAGACCCATCCAGCTAATCTCACCCATCCAAGAGTTGCACTGTGCTGTAAACTGGGTTTATTTACTCCATTTTAGGTACAAATAGTTTTTGATCTGCTGAGGGACTCTAACTAGTTTGTGTATCCAGTCCTGCAGAAATGTATTATGAAATACTTTTGCTTTTTTCCTCTCCAAAGCTGACTGGTTTTAGTCCATACTTTCAGAGGGCACAGGAAAGGGTAGGAAGAATGCCTGAATAGCAGACTTGCAGAAAATCAAACTGGTCCTAAAGCCTGGCTGGCTGCAAAACTTTATCAAAAATAAAGGCAGCTGTGGTATGGCTCTGCCATAGCAAATCCACAGGCAGAGGGGACTAAAGTCTGCTTTTGCCTGCACTTAGTTGCAGTGCTGCAGTGTGAGTTTTGCTGGACCAGGTCCTGGTGTACATGGGTACAACAATCTAACAGGGTAGTGGAGAAATCACTACCCAAAGAAAACCCTGTTTTCTTGATACATATATACTAGGTCAAAAGTGAAAGACAATCACATAAGAAAAAGTAAAGTTGTAAGCCTGTGGGACTTTTGAATGTAAAGCTGGATCTGCTTGGGACCTGGATCTGGTTAGGATTTGTATCTGATTGCTGATAGACTCCTAGGATCTGGTCAGTTGGCAGAAAGCTGGCATAAGGACCAGAACTGTGTTACTGCAGGGGGCTGTTTTCTAGGTTTTCCTGACTATCAGAAGTCTCTTTTTCTTTTTTTCTAAATAAATATACTAAGAAGATGTTAAAAAGAGCAGTGAGTGGCAGGACTGTAAGTTATGAGTCTCCTGTTTCTTGCTTTTTTTAAGTTATAGTGAAAAGGGTGATGAAATGAAGGACAGATACTGTGAGGGGAGATCTAAAATCTATAGTAAGAGTAGTTCAGCTAAAAATGCTGGAATCCAAAGGCTCTTTACAGTGTGTGGAGTTTTCATGTTCAAAAAGCAGTAGTGTATTTGATGATGTCTGAGATCTGAGAAACCTTCCCTATCCTTTGTATGGATTTTCTTTAGCCTTCTAAAATCTCAGTGATGATGAATCAATCCTATCTGAGCACCTCTGTAAAAATCTCACGTCCTTTCCACTATGTTTCACCTATCATTCCCTTTTTCAATCAATAGAACAAAAGCCAACTTCAATCTTCATTCATAATTGGTACGAAAAACAAGCCTGAAGTTTGGAAAGAAAGTTTTAATCTTTTCTCCTTAACCAACACCTTCCCTCCCAATATATATGTTTTCTGGTAATAAGAGGGTCCTGGTAGGCATGAATTCGCATGGGGTTTCTGACACTGCTGGAAAGAGCACCAGCCTTGCCTTTCATCATGTCATAACCAAAAAACTCATAAGGATGTGTATGACTGGAGACCTTCTGAAATTTACAGAGCTGGAAGAGTTGAATGATGAGGTAAAATCTGGAGCTGTGATCTGAGCTGGCTCTCCAGAAGCACTGTTACCTGTTGATCAGAGAAGGCTTAGTCTCTTCAGCTCTGTTTCATACCACTTTGCTCTCTTCAACCTCTTTCTAGTTGTAGAGTGGCTCAAAGCTTCGTTACATTAGACCCCAGGAATACCTAACCTGAGCTTTATACCATATATAGATCACCTGCTCAGGCAGTTTCAAGGACATCACTAGTGGAAAGGTCAATATTTAAATGCCTGTGGTATTTCAGGGGTGTTTGTTTGGACTTGAGGGATGGAGTCTTAGGATTCTCATGGCTCTTTCTGGCACTGTGAGCATCATGAAGCATGGGCACCCTCTAGCAGCTCCAGCTCAGCATGATCTCATTCATAACCATTAATAAATTGCCCAAACTTTCTGCACAATGGAGGTTTGACTTTGCTGTGATTTTGGAGGCAGGGAGGAAACTTAAAGAGCAGCTAGAGGAAAATATGCAGACATGCATCTGACTGAGCTGCAGAGTGGTGGGAGTGGTGGGAGCCCAGTCCTGTACCCCAGGAGCTGGCGTGCCTGTAGCCCTCTGTGCTCAGAAGGCAGGGGAACAGAAAAGGAGGCTGTGTGAGTAAGGACAGTACCCCACTGCTGTGGGAACACTGGGAGCTTTAGGTGAAAATTAGAGCAAAGCTTGGCTTTTTCTGCGTGTTAAAATTATGACTAACTGACCCTTTTACTTGCTTTTCCTAGACCTGCTGGCCAAGGTGCAGAATAGCCACACAAATTACAGTCATCACAGACAACTCCTTGCCTGGCTTTACACTGAAGCAGAATACCCTGCTTGGTTTTACAGTGAAACCATCATTCTGTCCTCTATATCACAGCCACTGCAGGGCACGAAGCTCCTTGAGGTGACAGAGCCAGGGATGACATTTCTTTCCAGGCTGCCATGCCCTGGCCTGGCTGTGTTGTAATGAGAATAAGCATCCACAGGAGGGTGGAAAATTACCTGCCAAGTCATTTGGTTTCCGTAGGAGTGGTCCCCTCCCAGTTGACTCCACTGCAGAAGTTTTCTCTAAACACGTATTCCTGCAGCTTGCAGCCAATCCCACTTGCTTTCCCTCCTGCAATTTCTCCTGCCCTTGAATTTGATCAAACCAAGCTGTAACCGGTGTGGTATTCAGGGCTTGGAAGATAGTGTTTCCTGAGCTGTGCTCTGAAAAATTAGACGAGTTTACCCTTCTAATTACCTCACCCTTCACCCCCAGCCCCAAACACGCATCAAGGCCTGGGCTTGACCTCGGGAGCTGCTGAGTTTTTATTATCACAGATTGATTTCTGTGGAACACCTCAGGGTATTTGTTGGCATAAGCATTGCTACAATGGCACAGGCTGTTTGTTTACATCGACAGGAGGAAAAGAGCCCTTATTACTGAAATTCTGCTTTCTTCCCTCAAGCTTCTCCCTGGGAGCCAGCACGTAGGCAATATTGATACCTGCTTTTTTAATTTAGGGCCAATTGTTATATATAGATGGATGTGATGATGCATAAATAATACAACACTTTGCTGCATGGCTTGTTTATTCCAGACCTCATTGGCATGCACAGCACGCAGGCAAACCGAAAGCTTCTCTGGATGAGTATTGTTAGATAACTTGCCAGGTTGTTCCCTAGAGAAAATCATCAGGCACACAGAGCTGGAGTTTGTAAGGTCCTTTTATTTCATCTTTTCAATGCACTCTGTGCTGGTACAGCAAAGTCCAGGCTGAATCAGCACTCCCATTAGAATTCCTTATTTTCAGGAATTCATAAGCTGCGGGTGAGCAGAGGGAGAGCAGGATGTGACTGTGTGAGAGCAGCGCTCCAGGGATGAAGTTGTTCTCACAAAATTTTGAAAAGCACACAAAACCAGAATGACAAATGCTTGTTGCATAAAGCAAACAGTCGTGCTGGGTGGCTGTCAGAAGGTGGGCACTGGGGACATGGCGCTGCTGCATTCAGAGCCTCTGGCCATCTGTGCAGACACCCGCCTGCCTGTGCCCCATTGCCCCCCGGCTCTGAAACATGGGCAGAGGAAGGGGCCCTTCGTGATTCAGAGGGCTTCTGGGCTCCAACGGGACACAAATGCCTGGACAGCTTGCTTGCTGTGGAGCTTATCATGGCACATGGTGTATTCTACTTAAATAGATTATGAAAGGCCCAATTCTCCCATTAATTGCAAAATTCTCAAAAGAACTTCATTATGAGCAGGCCTTAAATGTACAGTTTACAGCCTTAATCACTTGATATGCCATTTGCCATTCCCCAAATCTAATACTGCAAGCAAAACCCACTCCTAAGTGCTTTATGATGAACTCAATTTACAATTGATACCAAATACTATTCTATTCTCTTTTATTGTCTTACTGCTGGGAAGTGTCTTCTGCATTTTTTCTATGGAAAAAACTTTATTAAATCTACTGAAACAAGAAGTGAAAGGAGTTGGATTTAGAGACGTTGGAGAATAAACTCTGACCTGCTTTTAGTGTGAGGGCAGTCGTGGTGTATTCTGAAGAAAATGAGGAATGGCAACCAATCGCTCTGCCTCTGCCCAGCTCGCAGAATACTGGTTTGTGTAATGACTGTATATTAAATTTACATTACGTTTATAGTTTATAGCAGTGCCTCACTGGCTACATAATGCATGGAAGCACTCTCAGCATCCAGATGCTGGAGCTGCCCATGGTTTTGGAAGCTAATGTAAGTATAAAGGATTTTCCTCAGCTGACTGCATGGTGTTTGGGGTTAGTTGTTTCAGAACAGCGAGAGCCTACCTCTTCTCCCAGCATCTAGAGATGACAAGAGAACACATTATTGACTGGATTTTGTTTGTTTTGGGGGAAAAAAGGAAAACAAAAGATATTTTGTTAAAGGAGACTTTCTCGGGTTGTCTGCTGGAATTGTTTTTTTGGTTAGTAAGTAATTGCCAAGCTAAGCTGCAATAATAATATAAGCGTGGTAATAACAAATGCTGATGGATAGCTGACGTAAATTTAGATGAGCGACCCGCCTGACCATAAAAACAAGGTGTCCTAGTTAATGGGCTTGAAAGGCTTGGAAAAATGAATATGTGAAGTATATTGAGTGAAGCATAAGAACCAAGTTAAATGCACTAATGTTTTGGACCTACTTTCTTCTGCATGGTGGCCATCAACATGCTGTGGTCCTGCACCATCAGCCTCAGAGGAGAGGGTGCAAGTGATTTTAGTAGCAAAGATGAGCAAACTCATGCAGCTTTTCTGATGTATATACATGAGGAGGAGCTTGGAGGGGCTGGTCAATGAAGACAATGGGCATATTGGCTGCTTTGTGGTTTGGTTTTTTTCAGACCCACAAATTCTGTGTCTAAGTTAGGCAGCCAGGCTTTTAGGCTCCCTCCATAGTCAGCAGAAACAGATAAGCTGCCTTTATGGGGAACAATTCTAGTTGCTCCTGTCTTTCCTCATTCTTCTTGTCTCAGAGCCCCTAACCAGATTAGTGGGAGGAAATTAAATCATTCCCCAAAGCTGTCCAGGTTTTCCAGCCCTCTCCAGATCTCTCTGGCAGGCAACCAAAGCCCTTGTAGGAAGAGAGGGAGATGATAGTTCGAGAGTTACCATGTCAAACAGTATTGTCTGTCACACAGAGCTACAGAAAACAAACAAGTAATTCTAGGTTGGATCAACCTGTTAGATCAGTGGCTTTGCCCCTGCCCATGGCAAAACAGGCTAACCTGCCTTGCTATGTGCTGAAGAAACTCATGTCATCTCTACTTCCACTATTTTAAGTAAGTTTCCCTCTTCAGAAAGTGCCTGGGGTGATATGATGAGCACATCTAATAGTGACACAAATTAACCACTAATGCCAGAAATATAGAAGACTTTCTTTTTTTTTCCCTTGACATGCCTATAACCCTTCAGCTGATGAGCAGTTCCCTGGAGGAGCACTCACACAGCCAGTGTCGCAGTGGCTCTTACACTGGCAGCACTGTGCGGCTGAAAACCTCCTGTGGCATCGGGACAGTGCACAGACCCAGGAGGACTTGGTAAGTGGAGCTCAAAAGGCTGACGGTGAGAATAAAAGGATTTTGGATGTAATAGGTGCGCTCCCCCAGCCTCAAGTTAGCCCCACAGCAGCAAGAGAGAGTGCCAGAAATGCTGCAGGGAACGTGGCTGAGCACATCTCCTGCCTTATAACAGGTCGTTGTTTACAGCTACGAGAGACAGTCACTTTCTCCAGGCTGATTTTACTGAAGGGTATTGCTTGCTATGAAGCTATTTGTCTCCTTTAAATAGCTTAGAGCAGAACCTGGGATTTCTGGGTGTCACCCATTGCTACAGCCCCCCCACTTAGGACAGTGCTGGGGAGCCCAGCCTGGCCTGCAGTGCTGTGTTGATTCAGAGGGTGCAGGGCTCTGAGGAGCAGTGGGAATGTGACTAGGGCTTGAATTTTAAAAGCTTGTATTATTAAAATACATTTTTTAAAAGCATATAGTATTAAAACTTTTACATTTAATTTAAAATTACTTGTTGTTCAGTAACTAGTAAATAGGGGAGGGAAATTAATTTAGTGTTGGAAGGTGCCCGTTTGGTTGAGCACCACAGAAGGGTGGAAGCCGAGGGACCAGAGGACCCTCCTTCCCTCAAGTATTTTGGTTACAATGGCCCCATCACAAACGCGGGTATTTTTCACGTGCGTATCGGGCAGCATGCACAGAGGGTGGAACTATGGGAGCAGTTATGCCAGGAGCTACACCCTGTGCCAGCTCTTGCTGCCCTGAGTCCTGCTCTGAGCAGTGGCCAGGGATCTGGTGAGGCCAAAGTCTATGGTGGGTTCAGCCATAGGTGACACCAGCCCCTGGCTGGTGGTGGCTGCCTGACACCCCAAGCTATGGAGCAGAACAGAGCTATGGTGGGTCTTTGTCACAGCCCAGGTACTAGGGAAAACCCACCCCTCTGTGCCCCAGGGACCTGCAGAATGAGGCTGAGCCCCTGGCAGAGGGGTGAGCTGGAGGCTGGTGCAATTTTGCTCCAAAATGGCTTTGGGAAAGGTGCCTAACACGAGATGAGGGGCTTGAAAAATTGCTTCAGATGTGCAGTCAGCCCTGGCACGTCTCTTAAATAAGAAGAACCATCTTTTCTGCTGGGATAATCTATCATACTTGAAACATCTGAAAGGCTCTATCTTTTCCCCTAACCATCTTTATCATTTTAATTTAAAAGCTTTTTAAAATTATCACCCAAATAAATGATAAGTAGTAACAGGGTAAACTGCTCTGAGCTCTCCATTAGTGCAAACAATGCAAAGTGACTGTGCTCTATTTACAGAAAATTAATGAACATAAAAAAGATGAAGTGCATGTCATTCTAGTGATCGTAAGTTGTTTTTCATGCAAGGAGGTTTGCAGCTTTATACATTCAATTCTGGGACAAAAGAAACATCTCTGCAATATTAATAGTCATAATATATGATTGTATGTGAAGGGAATAGAAATAACATTTATTTTATTTAATGAAGACTAATGAAGTTGTTCTGATCTTTCCATTACAGTTTCAACAAGTTTTTCTAATCAAGAAGATCCTCCTATTTGAAAGCTAATTTTTAATTTTAAACTTCTGAAATGCCAGCAGAACAGTGAAATGCACAGGCAATATCGCAGGATGGGAGAACATTTCCAGTTCTAATAGGAAATTGAAGCATTTCAGAGGTTCTGGTGTGTTTTTGATGAAAAGAAAAAAACTCAGGCTGTTATAGAAAAGTTTGTTTTTCTGTCATGGTGCTTTGTCTATAGACAAACACGGCAGATGATAGTATGCAGGGGACTTATCCACTGGAGAAGATGGAAGGGAAAAGGGAGTCTTTTTCCTGAACGGGATCAGGGCAGGGTACACACAGTTTAAGATGAAGGACAGAGTGTTGAGGGATAGAGAGAAGGAAAGAGTTAATCGGTGAAATCAACTCTGCCAGGGACACCAACATCAGCATAGATAGCCTTTGAAAAGTGCCTTCAGCTCTTTAAACCTGGTTGCAAATATTGCAAAACAAATAGGACCAGAATTTTTTTGGGTATTCATGTTCACATTCACAAAGGAACGTGGCTATATGGACCCACATGTCTTGGGGATCATGCAAAGGGAGGGCATGGATCTCACCAACCACATGTATGGCTGGTTAGAGGGGAGAACGGCTCTGACTGTCCCTTTGGTGTTGTGGGCACCTAGACTAACCCACGGGCAGAACAGAGAGCCTAAGGCAGGAGTGGGGAAGCTCCTTAAATGGGGAAACAGTTTAAACCTCCATCATCTCATCTACTTCCTGGGCAAATGAGCTAGCAACAGAAACATGGAGGAAGGGAGAAAAGACAGCTCTGCCCTTCTATTGCCACCTGCAGCTGTGTTTCCAAATGCCTGGGGTGGGGTACTCGTTACTGATAAGGGTCTCTGTCTAGGTGGGCCTGTCCCATATCTCTCTGTCAGCTTAAGCATTTCAGATCATGCATTGCAGTGCTGCTTCTAGAAGAAAAAGACCATAGTTGCACAGAATTTTGTTTTCTTAATTTCTGTCATATATATCTTATACCTTAGGCAGTGTTGGTGCTGCTACATAAATCCGCTGCCTAACACCTTCTCATAGCATTAATAGGGTTGTTGAGCCTTCAACATTTTTCACACCTGACTGTTTCTCAGAATGCATCAATTATTTTCCTACCTGTGTTCACAGTTTTGTTGTCATTTGTAAAAAGAAAAAGAAAAGAAAGGATTGATTTTACTTTTTATTTAAACAGAAGAACTAAAGTCTTTCATAGCCTTTATATAAGCACAAATGTGATAACTACCAAAGCTGATGAAGTCTGAACTGGTGAACTGCCATTTTCAGGCCAGCAGGCGTGAAACAGAAGCAGGACAAGACAATCGTACTGAAAATAAGATGAAAAAGAAAATCATTACCTGTTAGTGCCTTTTCTAGCTGCATTGATGCACCAAAACACATGTAAACACCCACAGGTACACATGGAAACTATTTCTGACCTGTATCATTTTATTGCTATAAACTGGGTAAAATTTCCCAGTATCATTTATCTTGGGCTAAGAAACATCCGGCTTCTCCCATTCCTCCTCTCCTCCCTTAGTAATTCAGGTTTATTGTTGCCACCTGTCTTGTGCCCCAGGCCCCCCGTCTCAGTTTCTGTTCATGCCCTGCTGTCATTGGACACCACCTCTCCTCCAGCTTAACGCTGGAATGATGCTCTAGAGGTGGCAGGGTGGTGAGACCTTTATGGCATCTTCTGATGTCACTGATGCTTGTCACTGGTGCCACAACAGTGCCATGCCATGCAATCACAGACAGGTTCTTGGCATGCTGAGGAGTCCTGAGGCAATATTAGCCTTGAAAAAGAAAAAAAGGCTTTTTGCCCTGGTGTACTTCGTGTTTTCCCTCAGCAGTCATCCACACATTTATCTGACTTCTTTCTTGCCCTTACACACATAAAATAAGAAAGCTGACAATTTTAATATGTATAGACTTTTCTGCCTAATTGAGATTAACATAGACAGTTAATGTATTAGCACAGGAGCTGAACCTTGGTGCCTTACAGGAATTGCTCATCTATTTGCAGGGTCAGGTTCTGATTAGTTAGTTTAACACTTTCATATTTGCAGTGCAATGTCATGGGATAGATGTACTCATGCTGTCCTGCCCTTCACAGTGTGCACAGGGAGAGGACACCCCCACCATGTGTACATACATACACACATGCACATACACCCCACTGCCTCTTCTCTCTCTGATTTACATGCTTTGTCATGCTCTTTGGTAGGCATCACACATCCTTGTGTGGTCAGGAAATAGCACGATGCAGCAACCTGGCCTTAAGGACCCCCTAGCCCCTCCTTACGCCTGCATGGGTGACCTGAGGTGCTGCTGCCCTCTGGGTAAAATGGAGCAATGAAACGACTTTAGAAGAAGTAGCCAATACATTAAATCTGTAGTGGATCAACCACCAGTAACTGCTGGGTTGGTGACCTTGAGCAAGTCGCCTTCACCCATGCTTCTGCCAGCCCCAGAAACACAGTGTGATTGCTGGAAGACCTGCTCTGCTGACTGTGAAGTCTTAAAAGAACAGAGGTGGATTTTCTTAGGTTTTTTGTTGTTTTGTGCTTTTTACATGTTATGGGAGGACCAACAGGCTCTAGGGGTGTGTCAGGACCACAAGAAGCAGAGCAGTGAGGGCAGAGAAGAGCAGTGAGGTGACCTCTTGGCTGTAACCCAAACCCTGCTCCCTTCTGGTACCCGTTTCACCTTGCTGGATGCTTCCGGCAGATACCCAGTCCTGTGGGACCACTGAGCTTTGCAAGCAAATGACAGCCAGAGGTGGCTGGGTGCTGCTCATCCAGCCTGCAAGAGGTAAATCTGGAAAAGGAGGTAACTCACCAAAACCTATGGCTCTGCTTATTTCCCAAGAGGTAGCTCTGCCTTCCTCTCTTTCTCCTTCTCTTCCTTCTTTGGCCCCTCTCAGTTTTGGGGGTGTAGATGTCTCTGTTGGCTCTTCTCATCACAATGTATAAAAATCCAAATACCATTTGCAGTGGAAACAATCCAAGACATGGCAGAAACTGTCGGAAACGGGATTTGGCAGCCAGGGGAGCAGGGCCCATCTGTGGCTCCAGCCGCATGGCTGCTCCCTGGAGCTCGGCACACGGCCGGGCTGTGGGCACAGAGCAGGGAGGATGAGGAAAGGGGAAAAAACACCCAGGGAAATTATTTACATGACTTTGATTTCTGCACAAATCTTGCCCTAAAAAGGGCACAGCTGTCACTCCTTTTGTCAACATCAGCAAGTAATTATGTAAAGAAAAACATCATTGTACTTTTGACTTTGATGCTTGTTGTGTCGGTCAGGGACCGATAGATGGACCACTTGGATTACTTGAGGTAAAGGCACGGTGTGAATGCACGAAGCTGGAAGGGCTTCTTTGGCTTCAGCTAAGCTGGTTATTTTTTTCCTTTAATAATAGAGTGAGAATTGAGAAAGAGAGAGAATATTAGCAGTGGAAAAGCAGCTCCTCTTTGTTGAATAGACAGTTTAATTTATTCCCAAGCACAATGTACCTGAAGAATGATAAGAAACAACTTTGATATCATGCTAAATAAATAAAAAAGAGGTTACATAACCTAATTTTCTCTGGTCTTACAGCAGTTTTTATTTTATCAGCTTTCATTTAACCAGAGCAAAATTAATAAGATGAGAAAAGTAGGGCTACCTGGAATGCTACAGGAGATCTTAAAAAGAAAGTGTCTGTAAGCTAATTATTTTGCGTGCAGGTCACTGTGCAGCAGTTCAGGAGGGCTGGCCCCACGAAGAAGCTGATGTTGGGTGTATGGCACTGAAGGCTGGGTCCCCAGGTTCCCAGGCTGGAGCTCACTGGAAGATCAACTGACAATGTGTACCTCCTCGTACCAGTGTTGAGGCTGTTTGGGTGCTTGGGCTTGGCAGGCGGCCATAAGTGTCTTGGAGGTGGGGGGACCTCCCTATGGGGAGGAGAAAAGCCCATGTGTGGGTCAGCCGTGGTGAGTGCAAGCTCAGTGGTCCCAAGCATTGCAACGCCCCCAAGATTTCAGAGGCAGCTGATTAAAACAGATTATTTACTCTGTGTGAGAGCACAACAATCCCTTTAGTTTGTAATTTCCTCTCATCCTCTCCACCCCTATTCCCCAAGAACAAGAACTAAGGAGAAAAGAAAGTAAAAGATTAAATAAACAATTTTTTTTCCAGATTTTGATTCTGCTTGATTTAGAGATGAACCAATATTACAACTACAAATAGAGGACATGATGACAGCTACTTTGCTTCCCTTCCCCATACCCTCCAACATTCACATGCGGGAACAGGGAGCCCATCAGTCTGTCACCAGCTGAAGGTGGCTTCTAGTATGCCGTTAGCTTTTTAGGCTTTGGGTATGTATTAATATCAGTCTGGAAGGAATAGAAGATATGAGGGTTTAAAGGTAAAAGCCCCATTAAAAAAAAACAAACAAAAAAACCAACCAAAACCAGAAGTAGGTAATTTTAATATTTCTTGGTTTCTTGTTGCATTGTAAAGGGGAGGGCAAGCTGAGGAAGCTCATTTGCAGCACTTTCAATTTTGAGAAGAACAATTCACATTAGGCCAAAGTTGAGGGTGTCAGTGCCTGTCTGACTAGCTGGTGAGGGCAAGGGGAAATTACATCAGTGCAGAATCTCAGCCTGCAAAGCTGCCACTTGTTGTACTGCAGCAACATCTTCTGCAATAGATGTTTCTGAGAGGCTTAAAACATCCTCTACAACTGGGGCTTTTTGGGGATGCTTCATGGGTCCTGCTTTCTGCCCTTGGGCTGAGCTTAAAGGCTTCTGGCAGTGAGAAGACCTCATGCCAGAAGTGCCTGAGAGCTGGCTCACCCTCCTTCCAACAGTGATGCCCGTCTGCCAGCCACTGGTCCCAGGGCATAAATAACTCTCACAACTGGTCCCAGGGCATAAATAACTCTCACAACAGTCTGACGTGGAACTAAGCCTTTTACTTTACATGCGTTGTAACCCTGCTGCTGGAAGTAAACTTGTACATGTAAATTGTACATCAGTAAACAGTGACAAATGTGGCCTGATTCCTCGGGCATTAGGCATTTACATTGGTACTTTTTGTACTTTGGGAATGCAAAATGCGGAATGCGAAAATAAATTAGCTGGTATTAGGGGTTATTTCACTTGGACTTATCTTTTTACAAAAGGAAGAAACTCCATGGTTGTGCAGCACGTTAAGAGATGCTAGCTGTAAAGAGGCAATGGGTGCTTTTGGCTTGCTTCCTGCAGTTGTTTACTGCTTTCATGCCACTCAAATAATGCTAAAACTTGTGTGCATGGTTCAGCAAATCATATTATAGTTCCCTCTCTGGCCTGTGGTGTGCCAGTCTCACTGCTTGTCCTACAGTGCCAAGTGACATACAGACAGGGGTTACAGGCAGACATTCACTGTGTACTCCTGATAACAGGCCAAAGGCACCTCTAGCTCAAAACATATCTGTGAGGTCGACTGAAACAGGCTAGGTCATGCTACATGCCAGAGCCATGCCGCAATACAGCCACTGCCGCTGATTTACCCTCACTGTACCAACAGACTTTGCACCATAAAGAAGATAATACAGGAATATAACAAGCTGCAGATA
Organism: Nestor notabilis; assembly: GCF_000696875.1. Lineage (NCBI taxonomy): Eukaryota > Metazoa > Chordata > Aves > Psittaciformes > Psittacidae > Nestor > Nestor notabilis. The sequence continues at coordinate 709 of NW_009942795.1, read as the reverse complement.
TCCTTTGCACTAGATTGTTGTACAGAAATATATTGCAGATGGTATTTACTTAAAAGACAAGTAAATTTTTATTTTTGTGTCTGCTTGGAATAAACCTAATTAAAAGCTAAGCAGAGTGTTTTCCTCTTCACTTAAAACATTACAATTAGTGGCAACATCTGTGTTGTACAATTTATTAATTGTATGTACAGTGTTGTAAAATACAGTTTCCCAGCATCATAAACTGGTCTACAAAACCCCTGCAAGTAGCTAATTAAACAACATTAAAATGCTAATCTCATTTGGAGTAAGAGAAGTCAATATAATTTCTTGTCTTTAAAGTGTTTTTCTTATTCCATTACAGAACTCCAGCAAAAATGTGCTATGGGATGAACTGGAGGGAGTGTCCTTTCACCATATGTGGGGTCTGTAAAGTACAGGCTGATGCTTCAGTTGAACTCAATATTGGGATGTTAGATTGCAGAAGTGTCCAATGGATGGTTGTTGAATCAACAAGATTTGAGTGAAACAAGACTTCAGGGGATCACAGTCACTGCCCTGAGTAGCACAAGGGACAGACTTCTGCACCTTATGGTACATGGTGAAGATAATGGATGAAGAAGAAATTCCTCCCTGGCATGAAATACTCTTTTACCACAGCTTTTCATACCCTGAAGCTACCTAATGCAGAACACAGTGGGAGTCTGTCGTGGTTTAAGCCCAGCCGGCA